>NW_026614586.1:430996-586259 GCF_030052815.1 Hevea brasiliensis | reverse complement strand
TGGTTTCAAGTCATTATAGGACTTTGCAATTCAATTGTAAACCAAACCTATTTAATTAATCAATTAAACTCTTTAATTAATTAATTAAATCAGATTTAAATAGGTGATAACTTGTGTATGTGTGTGACTTACTAGGCTCATCAATAATTGGCAATGAGACATGATATCAACTCTAATATCATCAACTTTTCTTACCATAAATGATTTCTCTAAATCATTTTATGAACCTCATAGATCATGGTTAAGACTTCAGCATAGCATGCCATGGCCACCCAATTAGTAATAAGGTTTACCTTAAATGAACCTATAATCATATGTTACCATGCACTAGACTCTCTCATAAAAATCCCAACCTGCCGGAGTCATGGTTTATGTCAAACTCCATTTGCTATGAATATTATGTTCTCTTTAATTCCAGCTTCCTTATTAAAAAGATTTTCTCATCGTAAACTCTTTTCAATAAATCTATTTGTCCCGACAGAACTTGAAACATCAAGAACAATTAAATGAACATAGGATTTTATCTCTATTTACTTAGAGGAACAGATTCCATCTTGATCAACACCTACCTCCATATATAACTAGTAGGAGCCAACAGATGCCCATATACCTATACATAATACAAGTATGAAAGCAGTATCAAACTCAAACTACCTATATACAAGATAACTATGCTATCTCAGGTCTAAATATTATATGCACTGATATGATTTATGACAAAACATTGACAAGAGTAAACTCCATGTGCTTGTCATAAGTGTCACTAGTTCAGCCTACTTATCATTTATAAGTGCCTATCAAGTTTGTTATATGGCATGAAACTCACCATTTCATCTTATTTATATCTCATATAAATAACTTGGGAACAAATATGAATACAATCTTTCTAAATAAGTCATGTCCTTATTATGAAGTATCATCGATCAGAACCTATTTATGATACTTTGCGCTAGAAATATTGTCACTCATATTCTTAATAACTTAAGAATAATATTTCTAACAAAATATCAATGGACCTTTTCTATTATACATAAATATATTATGTAAACCTAAAAGTGGAAATGCCTTTTATTAATAAAAATATGTAAAAGATACATAATAAATTATATGTTCTAGGTATATTACTAACAATTTCTAATGATATTTGTACTTCAATAAGTATTTAATTATGTCTCAAACTAAATTCGAGGGTTCCTCAGAGTCCTGGTTCGACTATTGCCTCGCACTGTAATCTCCCATGCATCACCCATCGCTACTTTGCCGCTCATTTAACTTAGTTTCATTTGGCTGATATTATTTTTCCTTTGTTTTTCTTATATTTTCTTTTCTTGTATTTCATTATTTTATGTCTCTCACTAACTTTTAAATGTAGTTCTAGGCATTCTAGCTATGACAGACATCGATCAATGTAAAAGAGAATCAGAACACCCTCACCCGACTACAAGATAGCCGAGCAAAGTGTGCTACATTCAAGGTCTGAGCACCCTATCTTATCTTACTTTATTCCTTTCATAATTTAATCTCATTATATTTTAATATTAATTATTTTTCGACAGAGAAACCAAATAAGTTTCTATTTTATTACCAATGACGTATTTTACTATTTAATTGCTTGAAAATTTCAATAATATTTTACAAATAAAATCTCATCAATTATTTTCATAACCATCTCATTCATATATCTCAATTTCATATTCATTTCCATGCTATCTATATATTTCAAATCATTTCAATCCATACAATCTCATTCATGCTCAAATCACATAAGTAAAATTTTCAAATTTCTTTAATTTACATAATTTCATAATTTACATAATATATAAATTAATTACATATGAAAAAGCTAATTTATTAAATTACATTACAATTCTATTAATTACCTGCTCATAATCTACATTATAATACAATATCTAGCATTTTATACTAAATACAAAATATGATCTATATGGGCCCTATCTACATGCATTACTGAGGAGGTGACAACCTTGAATACTTCAGGCACTTCTGTAGATCTAGACTCCAAAAATCTTAGTCAAAGTACCTGCGCGAGGAAACAAATCCATCGCGCTAAGCATTGCTGCTTAGTGGTGCAATAATAAAACAAGAAAATAAAATATACAAATAAAGAAAGAACGAAGCATAATTTGAATATTTAAGAATCAATTTAATTTAATACAATGTGTCTAATATCAATTATCTTTTGTTCTCATTTGTTTCGCTAGCGTTTAATTCAAATTCACAGTAATAATGTACGATATACAAAATTAATAAAAATACTCAATTTATATTCATATGGCAAGAGAAGGTACATTTAAAATATTTAGTTATACCTATTTTTGCAACTCTTTTGTCATTTTACTTAACAATTTTTATGTGGTTTGGATCATTTCATAATTGTAACTAATTCTTTTAAAGTCTTATTAACTCATTTATTTGATTTCTAATATTTTTAATTACTAATAGTCTTAATTTAGTTCAATAAATTACACTGCCCGCGTAACCTACGATAGTCGATTAAATCGATAATGGTCGTTGGCACCGACACCGCGTGCCTCGTCACATACCATGGGACGCAGAACGCCAACCACGATGCAACAAGATGGCTAAAAAGCCATGATAACACATAATCAGGCATAAAAGCCATGAATGTTGGCATAAAGCCATGAATGCAGGCATAAAGCCTTTCGCAGTACTGCTAAAACAATACCCTATTGGCATGCCAAACTATCCAATCTGACACACATGTCTAGGCAATACAAGGGCACATAATATCATTAACTATTAATATGTTGTGTTTTATGACTTCATTATTTCATGATAAATTTCAATTATGATTCATACATTTCTTTCTCATTTATACATTCAAAATCTACTTATGTAATTACAAATTTTTATATTTCAAGTTGAGTTACTAATATTTTATGAATTCCATTTGTAATGGGCATATAAGCCCTAACTATCTATTTACATCAATTAGATGACTTATTTTTCATGTTTCAGTAATCCATGAAAATTTCATGGACTTCAAATTTATGCTCTTAATTTCCTTTTAACAATTTTGACTAAGATGCATAGTCCACATTTGTCATACCATTCTAAGCATTTAAGCTTAGAATTGGTTCTAGGTCTTCATCTTAATTTGCTAATTATTTTGATTACTATTTACCTTACTAGTCAACCAAAATGTTGACTTTTTCATACATAACAAATTTATTGAACCTAAGTTCTCAAAGATACCACATTTTGAATTCAAAATTTGTTGGAATTAATCTCCAAATCCATTTCCAAGCTTAGCACTAAGGGGGCAGAAATTTCAGGTTTTGTGCCCTAACTTCACTGCTCCATTAGGGACTGTTACATTAAGAATTTGAGGAAATGGTAAACATGAAAGTTGTTCCTTATTTTGTCTAGTTGAATTTCTTTTTGAATCACTCCATTTGGAGTCTTTAGCTCCAGATATGGTCCAAAACCACATCTGGCCGGATTAGAGAATCAGAATTTACCAAATCTACAAGACTCATGAACAAAGGATCACACGCTTTGTTGAATTTGGTCTGGTCATATTTTGGGGTAGGTTTCTTCATGAAAGTTGTTTTTCTATGTCTTATCTTGTTGCTGTAAAATTTCAGGTCGAGTGACCCATGCTCCAGTGAGTTATGGCCAAATGAACAGTTACTATTCATTTGGTCATTCTCAGGCCGATTGCGTGGTATCCGGATTGGGGCCAACTTTTGGTCCTCTTGCTTTGGTCTTTGGGCATGGTTTCTTCAGAAAAATTGTGCCATTATAAGTCTAGTTTCATGTCCAATTGGCCAAACACTAATTGAACCTACACAGCCAAAGATATGGCAGTCCAAACAGCTGGACTCACGCCTCCTTCTTGTCACTAGGCAGCTGCCCATTTCACTTTGCCATGCAATAGTTCACTCTTAATTATGGTCAACTTACCTCAAATGGTCACTAATCGACCATTAGAATGTTATTTAACAATTTCATAAGCAAAGTCAAATTTTCACTCCCAAACCCTAGCTCAAATTCATGGTTTTGTACAAACTACCCTAGTTAACTAACTAAATCATTATCATTATGTTTATATACTTTAAATATGATTTCTAGTTCACTCCAAGTACATCAAAAACACTCAATCCTATTCATTCCTTAGGGCAGCCAAATTCATAGAGTACATATACATGAGTTTAGTTCATTTAATCTACCATTTCATAACAATTTCAAGATCCTAACATGAAATAAAAGAAATACTTATATAAATAAGCACTAACCTCACTTGAGAGCTTTTCAAGAGCTCAAATTCTTCACTTTCTTTCCTTTTCTAGGCTGCCAATCACTTTCCCAAGATGAGTGGACAAGTTTTAATGAAGAGACCTAAGGGTTTTAGGGTAAGAAATCAAAGATTGGAAGGTATAAAAATAAAAGCTATGGAGGAAGAGGAATGGATTTTCTGGTTGAAGATGAAGAAGGAGACCAGAAATTTTTGGTCTATTTTTGACTCTTTTAAGTGTTTTAAGAATGCTTGTTAACTTGTGATTGGTTGGGAGTAAGTGAGTGACATCATGTGATGTTATTATCTTTAATTTTCTTTATTTTCTTTTCTTTTCCTTTCTACTAACTTCAAATTAATTTTTCATCATCATTAATTCATATTTTATGTCATAATAATTATTTACTCAACTGACAAGTCGCCAAAAATCGCTCTCAAGGCAAATGACCAAAATGCCTCCGCTTGGCTTAACGGTCAAAATTGTCTGCACTGATTGAAAAATTTTTCTAAATATTTTCTTAGCATTCTAATGCCATAGGAACCTCAATGACCCTTCTCTGGAGTCCCAAAATTATTTTATGAAATTTTCCTGGTCTAGGGCTCCTCGTTGTGAGAATCGCAACTTCCTCTCGTTACCCATCGCCGCACCTACTGCTTAACTTGGTTGTATTTTATTTCTAAAATTTTTCATAAATTTTTCTTATTAATATTTGAGTTAATTATGGTTCCTGACTTTAGTTTAAATATTTTTCCGAACGTTCTAGCTGTCCGGACCGACACCGGTCACCGGAACAGTAGAATGTACGGAGTTGCTACCGGGAGGGTGTTACAAGAACGCACTACCGAACATAGGGGTGTTATAACATATGATGCCATTTTTTTGTACCATACTTCAATAGCATTTCATGAACTTAAACGTTGCCAATCTTTACCATGAGGTCGCCAAGTAACACATTCACATCAAACTTCCATTTTCACTTTTTAAACTTACCATTCAAACTTTATACATGGAAATCAACTTCAATACATTTTAACACTTAAATCAGTACCCTAAATCACCAAATACATGAAGAAAACAAGTTAACATATTGAACTTCCATAGCTACCGAAATGGAGCATCAACCTAACTCATGAAAACTTCAACTTTTCTTCCATAAATTAACTCACCACAACCTTAGTTACAATTTTAATGAAACAATAAATGAAAACAACCACTTACCTTTTTTGAAGCTTCTTAAAAACTCACCAAAACTTATCTTTCTTACTCCCTAATTGTTGCCCAAGATGTGTAGACAACTTTTAATGAAGAAACCTTAACCACTTGAAGCTTGGATCATGGATGCATGAAGCTCACAAATGGGACAGCAATGGTGGTTTGGGAGAGAAGTTGGGTTCGACAACTTTAAAGGATTTGTGGAAGAAGAAGATGAAATGCTTAGTTCTCCACTAATTTGTCCCTTAATAATTTTTTAAGGTGTCCATAGTGCTCCACTAATTTATTTTAATCTTATTATAGTTTAAAGTTTTCATAATTACATTTAATCCCCACATTTCCCTAAATTTCATTACACATTTAATTTCCTTTTTCATGGGTTCCCCAATTTTAAATACTATTTATTTTTAATGGACATTTAGGTAAAAAGGCAACTCGGGGTGTCAATTGACCACAATGCCCCTATTCGAGTTGCATTCCCTATTTTTCGATAACACCGATTTTGTCGGTTTGTTGATTTCACGTTTTTCTTTGTACTAATTACTTAATTTTTCTTTGATATTTCTAATGTCATTTATACTTCAATAGATATTTATTTAAGTCTTAAAAATATTTTCCAGGGTTCTCCGTGATCCAGGGCTAGTCAATGGTCCACGCCGTAACTTCCTGGTGCAGTCACCCATCGCTACGATTTTCCGCTTGGTTAACTTGGTTACATTTTATTGCTATTATTTTTTCTTTGTTTTTTTTGTATTTCCCTCTATTGTATTTCATTATTTTATGTCTCCTCACTAACATTTAAGTGTAGTTCTAGGTATTCTAGCTGTCCGAACAGACACTGGTCATCGGAACAGTAGAACGCACTACCGAATATAGGGATGTTACACAACTAATCAAACAGATCATCAATTCTACGCAACGGATACTTGTTCTTCACAGTCACTTTATTAAACTCCCGGTAATCGATGCATAACCTCAAAGTCCTATCCTTCTTCTTTACAAACAGCACTGGAGCTCCCCATGGTGACACACTGGGGCATATGAACCCCTTATCCAGTAACTCGTACAACTGGATTTTCAACTCCTTTAACTTAGTAGGTGCCATCCTATAAGGAGCAATAGAGATTGGTGTTGTACCTGACATTACTTCAATAGCAAATTTGACTTCCCTTTCTAGTGGTAAACTAGGCAATTCTTCAGGGAATACATTTGGGAAGTCTCTTACTATGGGTATGTGATACAGATCTGGCTTAGCCTGCCTAGTATCCACCACATGTGCTAGGTAGGCTTCACAGCCTTTTCTCATAAGTTTTCTTGCAAATGTGGCTGAGATGACAATGGACAAGAAATCCCTTTCTCCCACAATCAGAATCTCATTACCTCGTGGAGTTTTCAAGGTAATGCTCTTTACTTTATAATCAAGCATTGCCTAATGATGTGACAACCAGTCCATTCCCAAAATCACGTCAAACTCATGGAAAGGCAATTCAATCGGGTCTGCTAAGAATTCATACCCCTAAATCCTTAACGGGCAACTTTTGTACACCTTGTTCACCACTACACTGTGGCCCAATGGATTAGTAACTAGAATGTCTTGGTCACTCTCCCTACTAGTATCCCCTTTACTGGGTAAGTTGATGCAGATAATGAATGAGTGGATCCCGGATCCACTAATGCATGCAGATGTGTTGTAGAGGGAGAATGTACCCTTATAACATCCGAGCATCTTGCTCCTCCCGAGCTCTCATAGCATAGGTCGCGGCAGTGCTCTAGCCTCTAGCCTCTCACCGCCAGATGCAAGTCTCTGATGGACCAATCGCCTCATTTCTGACTTCCTACCCCTTTGAGGTGCAAAGGTGTCTATCTACTTGTCCGGGCACTGTAGAAGTTCTGTGGTGGACAATTTCAACAGATGCTCACAACCCACACCTTGCTGTGCACCCGCCACTCTCCAACACTCTCCCTTATGCCACTTCAAGCAGTGTGGGCAAGGTAAGATGTTGGGGTTGGTCCTCGAACACCGTCCCTAGAGAGCTACCCACTGATGGTGTGGACTAGCCTCTCCTAGGTGTAAACTGTGGCCTGGTCCCCTGGGACTAACCCTGACCTTGAGGCTGACCTGAAATCTAAGCAGGTGGATCCTTGAACTTCTTTCTAGGTGCAGGAGATGAGCTAGACTCCCCCGGGCTCCTCTTTTACTGTCTCTCTCTTCTAGTCTGCTCACTTATTATGACTTTCTCAACTTTTACTGCAGCTTCCACTAACTTGGTGAAGTTTGTGATTCCCAAAGCAGTGATCATTATCTTTATGTTGTCATTTAGCCCCTCTTTAAATCTTTTACACCTCTCAGTCTCATTAGGGACTATCTCCCTTCCATAACAACTTAATCTAACAAATTCTTTTTTATACTATGCCACTATCAGTTGTCTCTGCCTCAGGTTAATGAATTCTCTTCTTCTCTCTTCTAGATATACACTACCCACATATTTCTTTTTGAACTTTGAGAGAAAGAAGTCCCAGGTTATTTGTTTTGGCTACACTTCACTAGACATTGTATCCCACCATTGATGTGCATCATCTTACAGTAGAGATACATCAGCTTCTAAGTTTTGCTCTGAAGTGTAGTGGAGTTGTTTTAAAACTCTCCCTATTCTGTTCAAATAGTTCTCAGCTGTAATAGAATCATCTTCTCTCTTACCAAAGAAATCCACTGCTCTAAATTTCCTCAGTTTTTCCAGATGGGATTTTTGTTGTGGAGGTGGTGGTGGTGGTGGCATTACTCCTGCCATTTGTCTGAAAAACTCGGCCATTTGCTGGAACATAGCCTGTGGAGGCTGCAGGTGCTCTATTGAGCCGGTGGAGTGTGTTCTCCCTACCTCCGGGCCAGCCATCGCAGTGGAGTATGACTCTTCAATTCCACCTCAGCTGCCCTCTGAGATGTGGGGTCCATATCCTAATCAAAATAATAAAGACAAATAGATCTGTATTAGTGTCACCTCAACTCTTACAAATGCAATGCATGGTATGGACTCCATCTAGACCCAGAAACCCTAAACCGTGCTCTGATACCACTAAATGTGACACTGTTTACCCGTCTACAATGTAGCCGAGCAAGATATGCCACAGTGTGCCGGAACACCATATTTTATCTCAATTATTTCTATCCTTCCTTAATTTATTTCTTCAAGGTTATGAAGTGCAATTTGTGAAATTTAACTCATTTAAGTCATTTATTGAAATTATAAATTCATTTGAGGTTCCAAAATTTTATAGAAAATCGCAGAGTATCTACTAAAAATAGAGAAAATAGCTTCTTCGTAACTTGTGAAAACACTTCCAATAATTATTTTATTCCACAACTCCCAATTTATCATATCAATTGTCAACAATTTCTCAAACTTTCCAATCATTCAATTCACATTATATTTATACTCAAATCATAAATAAATACTCAATTTTCATTTATGAACACCATTTACAGATAACTTCATTAATACATAATCATATAAGTTTCAATATACATGACAAAATAAAAGTTTAATTACAAAATTTACAAAAATACAAAACACAAAATACAAAATACAAAATGTAGCCTAGCATCCTACCAATGCACTGTAGCTGAGAGTTGACACAGGACACTAGTAAATCTGACTCTCACCCTGACTGGGGTCTACTAGGATCGCACTCCGTATCTCCAGTACCTACGCATAGCAAAAAGCAACGCGCTAAGCAATAGTACTTAGTGGTGCCAATAATAAAATAAAAAGAACTAGAAGAAAATAAATATGCAATGTGTATATTGATGTCTCATGCAGACAAATTTTTAGTAATTATTTGTAGTCTTATTTATTTGGTACTTGTTATATCCATTATTTCATTAAATTTATCAACTTCCATTTTTGGTTACCCAAGTAACCTATACTGGATGACTAGACTGGATAAACGAGTAAACTGGCACTAGGTACCAAGTACCTCAGGCCGTCACACCATCGGTCACATATGTATCTCCCTGCAGCAATGTAACAACTAATAAGTCAGATAATTATTAGGCACAAGGCCAAGTATCACCATAATATCAGAATGGCTAAAAGCCATAAAATCACAGAATGACATAATGCCATGTGCAGTAGTGCTAACTAAACCCTATTGGTATGCCAACCTATCAAAACCAATCTTACTAGGTGTACTAGGGCATATTACCAAGTTATTGATTGAATTATCATGCTTTACATGTAAGGTTACTATTCATTTTACTATTTAGGCCAAATTATTGACTTTCCAATGCATAATAGCTACATAAGTCCTAATCACATAAATTTACAACATTTTGGTTCTCAAAAGTGTTGGCATTAGTTGCCAATACATACTTCTAAACAATGGTGAATAAATCATATATTTCAGTTTTGGGTGCTAGAGTTCACTGTCCATTAGGCTATTCTATAGTGAGAATTTGGACAAATGTTCTTCATCAAATTTGTTTCCTATTGTATCTAGTTACATTTTATTTTTTTGAATCACTTCATTTGGAGTTTTGTAGCTCAAGTTATGGCCTAAACACCATAACTGGCAGGATTGCAATTTTTCCAGAATTTCTGGGCATAATCAATTATGTAGTTTTTGTACACTTACTACAGGTCAGTTTTTGGACATGTTATGGTCAAAATTTGGGTTTGCTTTCCCCATGAAAGTTGTAGGGCTATGTCTCAGCTTTCTATTGGTAAAAATTCAAGTCAATCGGACCTTTCTACACTGAGTTATGACCAAATGAATGAGCACTATTCATTTGGTCATTTTCCAAGGACTGTATATTGGTCACCCGGATTAGGTCAATTTTTAGAGCCACATTGGTTGGTTTTCTAGGATAGGTTCCTTCATCAAAATTGTTGCATTTTGTGTCTAGTCTAGCCTCCAATTAGCCTAGCTTGAGTTATAACCCCAAGAGCACACTGGACTCAAAGGGTCCAGAATGCACACTTAAGGCAGTCTAATTCTCTACATTAGTTAATATCACCAACCACTCTATTTCCAATTCAAACTACACCAAATGGTCACTAAATGACCATTACAACATCATTTTGTGTTCAATTGCATCTACCCCCATATTTGAGTTTCAAACCCTCGCCCTAAAATTCCAAAGTTTCATTTTCTTGCACTAAACTCATAAACTAATGTTTTGAGTGATACAATCATATCAAGGGCAGCCTATTCACTCATTTAATCCAAAGAAACCATCAAAACCATAACAAATCCATGGCTTCCAAAAATAGGATAACACCTTAACATATTTATTTTTAATGGAATTTCATATATCCTAGCCTAAATTTATCATTCTAATAAGAATTTAAATGAAAGAGTCAAGGAATTGGACACTAACCTTGTTAGAGCTAACTCCCAAGTTGCAAAACCTTCCTTTTTCCTTCTTCTTTTTGCTGGCTAGAAGTTGTTCAAGATGCAAGATCATTTTTTAATGAAGCAAACTAATGGTTTTAGGGTGAAATTAGGTGGGATTTGGAGCTTGATGAAACTTTCATAGAGGTTGGGTTATGGGAGGGAGACGGCTGGTCTTGTCACACCCTACCCTGCCGTAAGATGTAACATGATCCCATAGTACATCTAATGAATTAGCGATTTTTGCCTATTCCAGAACCCATTAAATATATTACAAGGGATTTTAAAACCATTTTCTTACATTTTGGAAGTGGTGAGCATTTTGGTAGGAATTAAAAACATTTAATTGAAGTTTGAAAACTAGTTAAGATTTTTGTCCCATTTTATTTTTTCTCAAATTTTATAAAAATTTCGGCCGAGTGCCATCTGTATTTGGGAAAGACAGTTCTTCAAAACATGTGAAAAACACTTCAAGTTGCCATACACATATACAAGCAATTTAACCACATAACCTAGCTCATTTACATGTCCAAACTCAAACCTTTATACACATATACAAGCTGCCATAACAAGCACCATAATTCAACCATATAATTCCATAAACCAAACCATGAAATAACATATTTTGGTTCACACTTCAAGTTGCCGATTCATACATATCTCTCAATTAACTTCCAAGCTTCCAAAATCAAGTGTACATTCACATACATTTAGTATACATTACCCAATTTATTCCTACACACATAAACACTTCATCAACACTTTAATCTACCATTTAAATGCAAGGATAAATCGTTCTTATGGAGTTTCCATGGTCGCCAAAAATATACATCTCCTTAAAACATCAAACCCCAAAAATCCTCCACAATTGAACTACCCATAACATCCCTTCAAGGTTTAATGAAACCATAATAAAAACACATACTTACCACTGACCAAGTGGTGTAGAACAATTTTTGTGAAGGAATCAAGTGGAATGGAGGTGGGATTCATGGTTGCATGGAGCCTGTGAAGTGCGGCCATGGAGGTTTCCTTTCAAGGGCAATTCGGCTGGCTGTCCAAGGTTGAAGAAGGTGAGTTATTTCTGCCCAAAAGATGTGTAGTGGTCCACTTAGGTGAGGTGAGTGGAGCACTAAGTGAGAATTAATGTTTGTTTATTCTTAATTTTCCAAATTCTCACATTAAGCTCCCATCTTTGCTATTTGAATTAGGTACCACTAATTTAATTTTTCATGATATTTTCTAAGTGTAATATCATGTATTTTAATGGACATTTAGGTCAAAAGACAAGTCAGGTGTCAAATGACCACAATGCCCTGCTCGGGTTGTATTCCGATTTTTCAGAATAATCGAGTTTTGTCGCTTTTCGATTTCTCACTTTTCTTTGTACTAATTAATTAATTTTTTTTTTGATATTTCTAATGGTATTTATACTTCAATAGACATTTATTTAAGTATTAAAAATATTTTCCAAGGTTCACCATGATGCAAGGATAGTCAATGGTCCACGCTGCAACTTCTTGGTGCTACCCATCGCTAGGGTTCTCATTGTTTAACTTGGTTAAATTTCATTACTATTATTTTTCCTTTATTTTTCTTGTATTTTTTTTCTTGTATTTCATTACTTTATGTCTCCTCATTAATATTTAAATATAGTTATAGGCATTCTAGTTGTAATGCATATTAATCGTCACCAAACAAGAGAACGCACTACCGAAAGTAGGGGTTTTACAATTCTCCCCACTTTAAAATAAATTACATCTCGAAATTTTACCTGGCATTAGTCTCAGAACAGTTGTGGGTGCTTTCTCCTCATATCCTCTTCACGCTCCTAAGTAGCTTCTCGCCCGAATGATGGTTCCACAAAGACTTTAACTAGGTGTATCTGCTTATTCCTCACCGCTTCACCTCATATGCAAGAATTTCAATGGGTTCTTCCTCATATGAGAGGTCTAGATTTTCCTCACTCTCTTCAACTGATAGTATATGAGATGGGTCAGATCTGTACCTCCTTAACATGGACACATGAAAGACACTGTGTATCCTTTCTAGCTTTGGAGGTAATGCCAACCAATATGCCAAAGGACCCACTCTTTCCAGAACCTCATATGGTCCGATGAAATGAGGACTCAGTTTCCCCTTTCTGCCAAATCTCATAATCCTCTTTCAAGGAGAAACTTTGAGGAATACCTTATCACCCATCGCATATTCAATATCTCTTCTCTTCAGACAAAGATAGGACTTCGACGGTCCGATGCACTTTAAGTCGACCTCCGATCAACTGATCTTTTCCTCCGTCTGCTGAACAATTTCTAGCCCAATCATCTTTCTTTCACCAACTTCATCCCAACATAGGGAGTTCGCACTTTCTCGCCATACAAAGCTTCATATGGAGGTTTCCCAATGCTTGATTGGTAGTTGTTATAAGCAAACTCAATCAAAGGAAAGTGTATATCCCAACTACCTTCAAACTCAATCACACAAGCCCGTAGCATATCCTCCAATATATGAATTACCCTCTCGATCGCCATCATATGTGGGTGGAATGTCGTATAAAGTTCAATCTAGTTCCTAGGGCTCAAGACTACCCTAATCTAGAAGTGAACCTAGGATCTCTCGATATAATCGATATCGCACTCCATACAGTTTTACAATCTCATTTATGTATAATCTGGCCAATCTCTCTAACTATAGTCCATCCGAACTAGCAAAAAATGAGCATACTTGGTTAGTCTATCAACTATAACCCATACTGCATCATGACTATTCTGTGTCTTCAGAAGTCTCATCACAAAATCCATAGTTATCCATTCCCTTATAGTGTTTCATAGGGTGCTGTTTGTATGCTAGCTTGACACTTATTATTGTATACAAATTCATAGTGGAAGGTATTCATTCCCATCTTCCCTGATTCAATGACAGAAGTTATCAGTAGATTCTCGAGGGTTTATTACTTTTTACAGGTTATTATAATCATTTCATTTCATTATTTATAGAAACTCAATGAGTTTCAAAATTTACCTGAATCACTTGTTTCAACTATCCATCCGTCGAGGATGATAAGTCGATTGATATCTCTAAGCTTATAGCAATTACTATGGTACGTAGTTCACATTAATGTAATCGACTCACCGACTCTAGCTACCTTACAAGTGTAGTCGCTTTGATAGGCTAGTTCTAAAGTTTTAAAGTTTTTACTAGAATTTTCACACTTATTTTCCGTAATAGTTTCTATTCGGGTGCAACTATATCAAATTATAGATTGCTTACAAATATTCTTAGTTTATTGTACCATGAGGAAGCACGTAGCTCTATATAACAATCCCATATTGGTACTATAATCTGCAGCTTACAATACAAACATCGAGAACATTATATAGTCACTACATTATAACCTCATAGATTAGGTTTTCTAACATCTTATCTTTCTCGAATCCACTAATATCCTAAATCGATTCTGATTACAATATCCCTTGACAATTACTAACAATAACATCTTTGCCCTCATCTAGAGCAATTCTATTACTGTAACTTACTTTTAGGTCCTCTTGCCTTACATTAAGTAGGCTCACCAATTAGCTTTATAATTTATGGTGTTTTAAAAAATACTTTTAGCTAACAATTCTTCCAAAATTAATGTCAATCATACTTGTTATTATAGTTTTTATCCCAAAAGACTAGTCACTAATACATCAAAATTCATTCCCATGAAAAGGAATAACAATAGAACATATAGTTCTGACACTAGCACACAACTAAGTAGTGCTGGGATCAAAAAATAACTAATTGTTTCATTCAAAAATTAAGAATTTATCAGCAGCTACATCCGAAGTTTTTGCTCTTTCTCCTTGGCGCATAGTGGATGCTCTGACTGGTGAGCTACTTATTCGGGTTGATTCACTGTGTTATAGTGGTGAGGAGTACCAACTCTTTCTATCTCAACTCTGACTGACGGTCTGTGAACTCTGGAGAGCAGATCGAGGTGCTCTAGTACAATCTCTAACAAAGTGTCCAAGCTTTCCACAATTGTAGCAGGCTCCAGAGGCCTTACGACAAATACCTCCATATAGCTTACCACAAACATGGCAGAAACAGGTAGAATAGGAACTTCTGGTTGTTCGATGACTAGATCTTGGTGTTCTTTGCCCGATGATCCGACTCACATATCTCTGAGCTCGGGGTTCCTCAAATTCTTTTCTCTTCCCCAAATTACTATTCGAGCTCTGACCCATATGTTTCTCCCTCTTCTCCATTTCATGTTGCCCTTGTGGGGGTTGGGTTTGTGCTTGAGCTTGAGCTGACAGAGTATCAGCCATTTGTTGAAAGAAAGTGGCCATTTGTTGGGCCATTTATGCAGTAATTTGTACTGGTAAAACTGCACACTGCCTTCACACTGAGGAGCCGGGCCTTAACATGTACTTTGCCATCACAGCATCGCTCTATTATCTCATTCTTCTATTCCATATCTTTTCACAAGATTTCCTATTCCTGTACAACCAACACAAGGAGATTTCTCTCCATTAGTTCATATTTATGATATAAATGTACTATATGTATTAAACATTTGAGCAGTTGTAGTTACCGACAATAAGATTTCAAATTCACAGTTCAAAATTTACTTTAAAACCAGGCTCTAATACCACAAAACATGTCACACCCTACTCCCCCGTAAGATGTAACATGATCCCATAGTACACCTAATGAATTACCGTACTTCGCCTATCGATAACCCATTAGATATATTACAAGGGATTTTAAAATAATTTTCATGCAATTTAAATCATCGATTAAAATCTGGTGTTATAAAAATTTTTCAAAATCTGAAGTGAAACAGCTAACACATTTGAATTATTAGTAATTTCTGTAAAAATTTTAGCGAAGTGCCATTTGTATTTTGAATAAAACAGTTCTTTAAAACCTGCAAAGAAACACACTTCCAATATAATTTCTTAAATACAGCTCCAATAAACTTCATTTCATCTCGCAATTCAATCTCAATAATTAAATCAATTTATTTTCAAACCAACCTCATCATAAAAGAAACATTTCATTGATTACAATACTCAAAGATTAATATTACAAAGCTATTCAGGTAAATAAAATCTCAAATTTACATTTACAATAATTTACATTTAATTACATACCAAAATATTTTACAAGAGTTTTTATACAACTGCTCAAATAATTTACTTACATATTATTACATGCATACATCAAAACTGTGGTACATGGGTAAACCTAGAGTCGATTCAATGTCTCTTCAAAGAAGCTTACTCAATTGCTCTTATTTTTTCACCGCGACAAAGATACAAAGCTATCGCTGAGTGGTGAACTTAGTGGTGCACAACTATAATTAAAATATAGTACAATATACATTGATAAAATTTGCAGCAAATAATTTGGAAATCTGATTACTCATCAAATTCCAAAACTCAAAATATTCATTGCCAATAATGTAAATCATTTGTATAAAATGACTTTGATCACGAAATTCAATTTATCAAATCACAACTAACTATTTAAGGTAATTCCAAAAAAATCAATTATACATAAATCATAATTGAAATCACAAATCTTTACTATTCAAAAACATTCAGATCTCAAAACCATTATGTATCTCACTAACTATGTAAGACTAATCCGAAAGGGCTATCTTCGGGGTGATTCTAACTCGCTATGGTCATGGAGGTCGAATCGAATTCTAACTCCCTATGGTCGGAGAGGTCGAATCATCGCACAAGACACACCACAACAATGAATATTCCGAAAGGGCCATAACATAAAAAAACGTAGATCTAACCTCTAATAAGAGGAGAATCTAAGCCTGTGCATGTACCATGGTAATCAAAACACAACTAACTCCATTATCTTCTCAACATATGAGAGAGACGGGTAATAACCTAGTGAAGCATCTATAGTGAGATATAAAACAATATCACAATCCTTTTAGTGAGCATAAATCACAATACAATTCGATTCAAAGTCAATTCCAATATCCAATAATTTTTATGCTCATCACAATTCAAATCATAAATTTGCATTTTTCCATGCAAATTTCCCATCACAATTCAAAACATGTTCTATCACCATTTTCCAAAATATAATTTATTCAATTCACAACAATGCTTAATACTTGTGGAAATACCATTTCACGAAGCTGAATTCATACATACTATAACAATTTCAATAGTCATTGAATTAAATCCAATGCTTGTTAAACATAATATATAAGCAAAATATGTCATTTAATCATATGAAATATTCAGAACAAAATCAGTTAAAAACTAGTTATGCACAAACCTCTGATAATTGTCTCTTGGCTCTGACTCAGTGTTTCCTTCCCCTTTCCTGAGTCTTTGCTAATTGAAACACACAATTTGAAGTGTTTTAGTACTCATTTAAACTGTCTCTAACGATAATGATTAATAATTAATTTATTGAATACTATTATTTCCTTAGTCAACCTAAGATGTTGACCCTCGATGCAGTCTAGGTGAATTAGGTTTTAATATTACCAATATGTCACATTTGTAGCCTTTTAGTATTGGTACATGTTACCCAATTCACTTTCAAGTATATTGTATTTTATTGTAATTTGTTGGATTTCGGTGTACTATTTTGACCTAGCCGGACGATTAAGTTCCCTCGGTTTTCGGGTTTCGGTAAAAAATATAAACTTGTAGGTCTATGTCTTATTGCACGCGGGGCAAAATTTCAGGTCATTCTGAGTTATGTAGACTAAGTTGTGGTCAATTTACCAATGGTGGTCGGAATGCATCAAAATGGTCAGTTTAGGTCACTTTTAGGTCACTTTTGGTTCGGCCAGTTTTTAGACCCGAACTTGTGCAAGTTATTTGACTTGCTTATGGTAATTTTTGGGCTTTGGTGCCTTCATAAGAATTGTAGATATATGTCTTAACTATTCATGGTAAAAATTTTAGGTCAATTGGACCTGTTTTGAGTGAGTTATGGCCAAAACATCAACTGCTGCCCAGATGGTCAATTTTCAAGCCTTAAATGCACTAATCCGGATTTGGTCATTTTTCAAGTTACCTTCCATGCAGAATTTTGGTAAGCTTCCTTCATGAAAGTTGGTACTTTTTGTGCCTATTTCCACCTCCAATTGGTCTCATACCAATTGGAGCCACACACTTAAGGTTCTAAGCTAAAACACACACTGCCCTATTGTATATTGTTCATCACTCATCAATTACACATTTAACACTTACCAAGTTACACATTCATGCCATTTCTGTTTTGTACCATAACATAAACACATTTCACAACACTTTTTTGGTCATTTTGGCAGCTTATAACCACACTCAATATGCACATTATAGTCCAGAATTTTCCAAGTTCAAATTACAAACAATTTAACTACATAACCTAGCTCATTTACATGTCCAAACTCAAACCTGTATACACATATACAAGCTGCCATAACAAGCACCATAATTCAACCATATAATTCCATAAACCAAACCATGAAATAACATATTTTGGTTCACATTTCAAGTTGCCGATTCGTACATCTCTTTCAATTAACTTCCAAGCTTCCAAAATCAAGTGTACATTCACATACATTTAGTATACATCACCCAATTGATTCCTACACACATAAACACTTCATCAACACTTTAATCTACCATTTACATGTAAGGATAAACTATTCTTATGGAGTTTCCATGGCTGCCAAAAATATACATCTCCCTTAAAACATGAAACTCCAAAAATCCTCCACAATTCAACTACCCATAACATCTCTTCAAGGTTTAATGAAACCATAATCAAAAACACTTACCACTTTTGAAACTCTTCAAAACCTCACCAAAACTTGATCTTCTTGCTGCCTATCTACTGCCCAAGTGGTATAGAACAATTTTTGTGAAGGAATCAAGTGGAATGGAGGTGGGATTCATGGTTGCATGGAGCTTGTGAAGTGTGGCCATGGAGTTTTCCTTTCAAAGGCAATTCGGCTGGCTGTCCAAGGTTGAAGAAGGTGAGTTATTTCTGCCCAAAAGATGTGTAGTGGTCCACTTAGGTGAGGTGAGTGGAGCACTAAGTGAGAATTAATGTTTGTTTATTCTTAATTTTCTAAATTCTCACATTAAGCTCCCATCTTTTGCTATTTGAATTAGGTACCACCAATTTAATTTTTCATGAAATTTTCTAAGTGTAATATCGTGTATTTTTAATGGACATTTAGGTCAAAAGACAACTCGGGGTGTCAAATGACCACAATGCCCTGCTCGGTTTCATTCCCGATTTTTCGATAACACCGAGTTTTATCGCTTTCGATTTCTCACTTTTCTTTGTACTAATTAATTAATTTTTCTTTGATATTTCTAATGGTATTTATACTTCAATAGACATTTATTTAAGTCCTAAAAATATTTTCCTAGGTTCTCTGTGATCCAGGGCTAGTCAACGGTCCACACCGCAACTTCTCGGTGCAGTCACCCATCGCTAGGTTTCTACTGCTTAACTTGGTTAAATTTCATTACTATTATTTTTCCTTTATTTTTCTTGCATTTTCTTTTCTTGTGTTTCATTACATTATGTCTCCTCATTAATATTTAAATATAGTTCTAGGCATTTTAGCTGTCTAGACAGACACTGGTCACAATAATAGTAGAACGCACTACCGAACATAGGGGTGTTACAGGTTTGAAACCACAGCTATCATGTATATTGATTGAATTCCTCGCTAGCTTGTCTAGTGGGACGAATTGAATTCCCTCTCTGGTTGAAATGTTGAGGTGTGTGCCTGTTGAGGACGAATAGAATGAGTACTCATATTTTTGCTCGCTAGCTATGTTATTCCTCATTAGCCATTGGCTTTTGGGATGAATTGAATTCCTTGTTAGCCATTGGCTTTTGGGACGAATTGAACTTTGGAACATGATTAACCTGTGTGTGATTTATGGATATTCATTGTGATATTGTGAAATGGAGTTTAAATTCTTATTGACATTCACTGTCTTTTTGAATTTAACCATGTTTTGATTTATTAAGATTTATTGTGATATTGTGAAATGGAGTTTAAATTCTTTATGACATTCATTGTCTTTCAATTTGACTATGGTTTTAAGTATCCACTCTTTATATGACTTATGATTTGTGATTTCAAGTTGTACTTGATTAATGTTGTGCACCACTGAGACATTGTCTCAGCGATAGCTTTTCATTGCTATCGCAGGTAGACAGACTGACAGGGCAGCAGACTAGGCTGCTAGTGCTTCAGTGAGAGATCATCGGGTATATTGAGTATACCATATTTTGCATTTTGTATTGTAATGTATGTTCATTGTATGTATATAGTGTTCTTGGTTTTGAGCAGTTGTAAATTAAAATTGTACATTGAAGTTATAAAATAAATTGTGAATTATTTTGGCTTGCAAAATTTGTACAATATTTCTTTTATCTCAGCCTTTGAAAATACTGAAAAATTATTGTGGATTTGAGTTGAGAAACATATTGTGTTAATTAAATGTTGGAGTTTGAGATTGAGAAATATATTTGAAGTGCCTTTTTACAGGTTTTTGAAGAACGGTTTTATTCAAAATACAAACGGCACTCCGCCAAAATTTTTACAGAAATTCCTAATAATTCAAATGTGTTGGCTGTTTCACTTCAGTTCAAAAAAAAAAATTTAACACTTGTAAATAGTGCTCACCACTGTAAAAAGAAGTAAGAAAAGTTTTAAAATCCCTTGTAGTGTATTTAATAAGTTATAAGTAGACGAAGTTGGTAATTTATTAGGTATACTACGGGATCATATTATGCTTTACAGAAGGGTAGGGTGTGACATGTTTTAGTGTTATCAGAGCTAGTTTTTAAATTCTATTTTCACCTGTAATTTGAATATTCTTTCTTCATAGTACAACTGCTCAATGTCATTGTTTGATACATATAGTGCATTACATTATAAATATGCACTAACAGGAGGAAATCTCCTTGTGTTATTATTCAGGAGTGCTAAGATCCTCGAATTGACTATGGAAGAGGGTGATCGTTCAGTCGGTCAATCTATAGAGGCTGAGGTATGAGGGGATGCCCCAACCTTACATAATGTCAGTGGATCAGCAGTACCAGCCCCCTCAGTACCGCAGTTTCCTGCTCAGTTTGCTCAGCAGATGGCTACAATGTTCTAACAATTGGTTGGAAATATGCCTACTCAAGTCCCACTATAGACACCAGTGGTACAACCACAGTCTTCTGCTAGGCAGTATGACAAATTAATGAAATATAGGGCTACAGAGTTCAAGGGGACAGTAGATCCTCTAGAGGCAGAACAGTGGTTAGAGAGAATGGATAGGGTGTTCAAGAAGCTACATTGTACAGAGGAGCTCAGATTTGAATATTCAAAGGTCTCTCGCATGTGGATGCGTGAGGATTTGTGGAAAACCATTCCCACACCGTAGAACCTTCAAGCTAACTCGAATGATTTTCTACAGGAGTTCAGATAAAAATATGTCTCTGATGCTTATGTGGACCAGAAGCTGCAAGAGTTCTTAAGTCTGAAACAGGGGAGTAGATTAGTGGCTGAATATGAAAGGGAATTTTCCCGCATGAGCCATTATGCAGTAAGTCTACTTTCTACCAGCAGGTAGAGATGCAAGAGTTTTGAAACCGGCTTGAAGCCCAGTATCAGTTTACAAGTGGTCGGATTCAAACACACTAACTTCTCTGAGCTTGTTTCTCAAGCACTAGAATTAGAAAGAATTGAATCTGAAGCAGCCCTAGAGAAAAAGAAATCAGAGAAGACAGAGAAAGAGGGAAAATCAATAGAACAGAGTTCCATTGGCCCTACTGGAAAGAGGAAGAACCATGAGGGACACAGCATAGGTGGTAAAAAGTCTTGTAGGGGAAGATATTAAGGACAGAAACCTCCTCTATTTGGTCAGCAGAGTACCAGAGATTCCTACCCTCCCCGCCAATGTGAAACTTGTGGAAGAAATCATGGTGGGGTATGCTACAAGGCTATTGGAGCCTGTTATAACTGTGGAGGCACAAGACACTTTGCCAAGGATCGCACTCAGATCGCAGAGTTGGACAACCTCATACTATCGCAGTATGGTCGGCCAGAGCCTCACACAGAGGTTCACAACCACCCAGTAGAGGTAGAGGCAGGGGTAGAGATAGCCCAGCAGGCAGCCAAGGCATAGTGAAATAATCAGAGCAAGACAGTGCTCCAGTAAGAGTTTATGCAATGAGATAGAGAGAAGAGGCCGAGACATCTGATGTTGTGGCTGGTACCTTCTCAACTTTTAATCAAGATGTGTTTGTGTTATTTGATCCACGTTCTACCCATTCTTATGCGAGTGCTAGCATCATTGATTGCATTGCTGTTCCATGTACAAAATGGACTTTGAGGTGCTAGTAACAAGTTCGCTAGGACAAGAGGTCAGGGTTAATAGAATGTATAAGGATTGTCCTTTGGTGATCCAAGGACACACTTTTCTATCTGATCTCATTGAAATGCCCTTCAGAGATTATGATATCATCTTGCATGGATTGGTTAGCCAAGCATCACGCCATGATTGACTCTAGACTGAAGACAGTCACTTTTTGTCCCCCTTGGTACAGTGATGTGATAATACATGGGGAGAGGCAACTACTGCCATCAAACATCATTTTGGCTGCACTAGCTAGAAAAATGATCAGAAAGGGGTGTAAAGCATACTTGGCACATGTGGTAGACACCCAAGTGGGGAGTCCAGCATTGAGGGACATCCCTACAGTATATGACTTTCTAGATGTGTTTCCTGATGAATTGCCAGGATTACCTCCAGAAAGAGAGGTGCAGTTTGAAATTAATGTTATGCTTGGTGTGGATCCAATCTCCATAACACCATACAAAATGGCACCAGCAGAGTTGAAGTAGTTGAAGATACAGTTGCAAGAACTACTTGAAAAGGGCTTTATCCGCCCTAGTGTGTCACCTTGGGGAGCGCCAGTATTGTTTTTTAAGAAGAAAGATAGTACTCTTCGCTTATGTATTGACTATCGGCAGTTGAATAAGGTGATAATAAAGAATAGATATCCATTGCCTCGCATTAATGATCTGTTTGATCAGTTAAAGGGTGCAACTTTATTCTCCAAAATTGATTTGCGATCTGGTTATTATCAATTGAAGGTCCAAGAGCAGAGTATTCCAAAGACTTCTTTCAGAACTCGATATGGCCATTATGTGTTTCTGGTAATGCCATTCGGGTTAACAAATGCTCCAGCTGCTTTTATGGATCTAATGAACACTATCTTCAAACCATATCTCACCAATTTGTGGTGGTGTTTATTAATGATATTTTGATATATTCAAGGAATGCAAAGGAGCATGACAGACATCCATGGATTGTATCGCAGACCTTAAGGGAGAAATAGCTATACGCCAAATTGTTGAAATGTGAATTTTGGTGAAAGAAATCTCCTTTTGGGACATGTTGTGTCAAGGGATCAAGGTAGATTCCAAAGAAGGTAGAAGCTATCCTTAATTGGAAGCCACCCAGGAAAATCACAGAAATTTGCAGTTTTCTGGGTTTAGCTAGATATTACCGTCGATGTGTGAAAGGGTTTTCTATGTTATCTTCTCCACTGAATAAGCTACTTCAGAAAGATGTAAAATTTTAGTGGACAGATAAATGCCAGCAGAGTTTTGATGAGTTAAAGAGGTGTTTGATCAAGCTCACCCTTACTTTACCTACTCCGTAAAGAATATACAGCTTTATAGTGATGCTTCTCACAATGGGTTAGGCCGTAATCGATGCAAGATCGAATGTCATTGCTTATGCATCACGCCACCAAACCGCATGAGAGGAACTACCCAACACATGATTTGGAGCTAGCACTATTGCTTTTGCTCTAAAGATCCGAGACACTAATTGTATGGGGAGAAATGCTACATTTACACGCATCACAAGAGCTTGAAGTATTTGGGCACCCAGAAGGAATTGAATTTGAGGCAGAGGAGATGGTTAGAACTGATTAAAGACTATGATTGCTTAATAGACTATCAGCCAGGGAAAGCTTAATAGACTATGATTACTTAAGTCGCAAGACTATGGCATGTTTCAAAGTTTCTCCTTTGTCCATGGTACATGAATTGAAAGCACAGCATGCCAGTTTAGAGATTAATGATTAGGGACAGACAGTATTTGCATGGCATGTACACCGTTGTTGATTGATCGATCGTAATGGTCGCTCGTAATGATGATAAATATCGGTTACCGAAAGAAGTCCAAAGAAGGCAAGAAACCTGAATTCTCTGTGAGAGATGATGGTTTATTACTACATCAGGGCAGATTGTGTGTTCCTAGTGATGTGGAATTGAGACAGATCATTATGAAGGAAGCACATGAGTCTCCTTTTGTTATGCATCCTGGTGGAACTAAAATGTACAGAGGGTTGAAAGAGCATTACTGGTGGATGGGTACGAAGAGGGATATAGCTGAATTTGTTTCCAAATGCCTAACTTGTCAGCAAGTAAAGGCAGAACATCAAGTTCCAACTGGTTTGTTACATCCATTGCCAGTACCAGAGTGGAAATGGGAACGGATAACTATGGATTTTGTTACGGGACTTCCGAGGACACAGAATAGTCATGATGCAGTATGGGTTATAGTTGACAGGCTGACCAAGTCTGCTCACTTTTTGCCAGTTCAGATGGACTATAGCCTAGAAAGATTGGCCAGATTGTACATATATAAGATTGTAAAACTGCATGCAGTGCCAGTATCAATTGTATCTGACAGAGATCCTAGGTTCACTTCTAGATTCTGGGGTAGTCTTTAGAGAGCCCTAGGAACTAGATTGAACTTCAGCACAGCATTCCACCCACAGACAGATGGCAAATTTGAGAGGGTAATTCAGATATTGGAGGATATGCTACGGGCTTGTGTGATTGAGTTTGAAGGTAGTTGGGATACACACTTGCCTTTGATTGAGTTTGCTTATAACAACAGCTACCAATCAAGCATTGGGATGCCTCCATATAAAGCTTTGTATGGCAGGAAGTGTAGAACTCCCTTATGTTGGGATGAAGAAAGTGAAAGAAAGATGATTGGGCTAGAAATTGTTCAGCAGACTGAGGAAAAGATTAGATTGATCAGAGATTGACTCAAGGTCGCATCGACCATCGTAAGTCCTATGTTGATCTCAAGAGAAGAGATATTGAATATGCAAGGGTGATAAGGTATTCCTTAAAGTTTCTCATTGGAAGAGGATTATGAGATTTGGCAAAAGGGGAAATCAAGGCCCTCGCTTCATTGGACCATATGAGGTTCTAGAAAAGTGGGTCCTAAGGCATATCAGCTAGAATTACATTCAGAGCTAGAAAGGATACACAGTGTCTTTCATTTGTCCATGTTAAGGAGGTACAGATCTGACCCATCGCATGTACTATTAGTTGAAGAGATTGAAGTAAATCCAGACCTCTCATATGAGGAAGAACCCATAGAAATTCTGGCATATGAGGTGAAGCAGCTGAGAAATAAATAGATACACCTGGTTAAAGTGCTATGGAACCATCATTCAGGCCAGGAAGCTACTTGGGAACGCGAAGAGGATATGAGGAGACAAAGACCCACGCTTGTTCAGAGATTGATGCCAGGTAAAATTTTGAGACAAAATTTATTTTCAGGGGGGGAGGATTGTAACACCCCTATGTTCGGTAGTGCGTTCAACTATTCCAGTGACCTGTGTTGTCTGGATAGCTAGGATGCCTAGAACTACACTTAGATATGAATGAGGAGACGTAAAATAACGAAATGCAAGAAAAGAAAATTCAAGAAAAACAAAGGAAAAATAATAGCAATGAAATGTAACCAAGTTAAACGAGCCGAGAACCCTAGCGATGGGTGACCGCATTGGGAAGTTGCGGCGTGGACTGTTGACAAGCCCTGGACTGCGAGGAACCCTAGAAAATATTTTTAGGACTTAAATAAATGTCTATTGAAGTATAAATACCATTAGAAATATCAAACAAAAATTAATTAATTAGTACAAAAAAAGTGAGAAATCGAGAAAACGATAAAACTCGGTATGACCGAAAAATCGGGAATGTAACCCGAACTGGGGCACTGTGGTCATTTGACACCCCGAGTTGTCTTTTCACCTAAATGTCCATTAAAAATACATGATATTACACTTGGAAAATGTCATGAAAAATTAAATTGGTGGGACCTAATCTAAATAGCAAAAGATAGAAGCTTAATGTGGGAATAAGGAAACTTAAGAATAAACAAACATTTATTTATCACTTAGTGCTCCAATCACACCTAAAGTGGACCACTAAACCTTCATTTGGACAGCATAAATTCATCTTCCTCAAACTTCCAAAGAACCAGCCAAAAATGGTGAAGAAGAAACCTCCATTGCCGTCCCACCTTGAAGCTTCATTGTCCCATGATCCAAGCCTATTTCCTTGCACTTTCCTTCACTAAAATTGCTCTACACCACTTGGGCAGTAGATAGGCAGCAAGAAGATCAATTTTTGGTGATGTTTTAAAGAGTTTCAAAAGTGGTAAGTAGGTATTTTTGATGCTTGCTTCATTAAAGTTTGTGTGGGTGTTATGGATAGTTGAATTGTGGAAGGATTTTTGAAGTTTGATGAGTTAAGGGAGAGGTATATTTTTGGCAGCCATGGAACTTCAATAAGGGCAGTTTATCTTTGCATGTAAATGGTAGATTAAAGTTTTGATGAAGTGTTTATATGTGTAGGAATAAATTGGGTGATGTATATTAAATGTATATGTGTATGTACACTTGATTTTGGAAGCTTGGAAGTTAATTGAGAGAGATGTATGAATTGGCAACTTGAAGTGTGAACCAAAATATGTTATTTTATGGTTTGGTTTATGGAATTATATGGTTGAATTATGGTGCTTGTTATGGCAGCTTGTACATGTGTATAAAGGTTTGAGTTTGGACATGTAAATGAGCTAGGTTATGTGGTTAAATTGTTTGTAATTAGAATTTGGAAAATTCTGGACTATAATGTGCATATTGAGTGTGGTTATAAGCTGCTCAAAATGACAAAAAATGTGTTGTGAAATGTGTTTATCTTATGGTACAAAACAGAAATGGCATGAAGGAAGTGACTTGGTGAGTGTTAAATGTGTCCTTTGGTATGTAATGAAGAGTATATTGTAGGGCAGTGTATATTTTGGCTTAGAATCTTAAGTGTGTAGCTCCAACTGATATAAGACTAATTGAAGGTGAAACTAGGCGCAAAAAGTGCCAACTTTCATGAGGGAAGCTTACCAAAATTCTGCTTAGAAGGTAACTTGAAAAATGACCAAAAACTGGCCGAACCAAAAGTGACTCAAATGACCTAAAATGACCATTTTGGTATATTCTGACCAACAATAGTAAAATGACCATAACTTGGTCTTGTAAACTCAGAATGACTTGAAATTTTGCCCCACGTGCAATAAGACATAGACCTACAAGTTTGTAGTTTTGATCAAAACCCGAAAACTGAGGGAACTAGGTCATCTGGCTAGGTCAAATTAGTATACCGGAATCCAACAAATTGCAATAAAATGCAATATACATAGAAAAGAATTGGGTAATATGTAACAACCCTAAAAGACTACAAATGTGACATTTTGGTAACATTAAAACCTAATTCGCCTAGACTGCATCGAGGGTCAACATCTTAGGTTGACTTAGGAAATAATAGAATTCAATGAATTAAGTATTAAGCCTTATTCTTAGAGACAGCTTTAAATGAGTACTAAAACACTTCAAATTGTGTTTCCAGCTTAGCAAAGAATCAGGGAAAGGGAAGGAAACACTGAGTCAGAGCCAAGAGACAGTTATCAGAGGTTTGTGCACAACATTTATTTCTTTTGAATTTTTAATTGAAATAAATTATGACTATTTGTATATTATTGTTTTAAATTATGGAAATGTGTTTGAATGGATACTTATTGCTTGAAAAGCATTGTAAATGGTTTGAAACTGTGATAAAATTGTTTTATTGTTATTTGATGGATACTTATTGATTGAAAAGCATTGCAAATGGTTTGAAACCACACTATCATGTATATTGATTGAATTCTCACTAGCTTGTCTAGTGGGACGAATTGAATTCTCCGCTCAAGTATTGAGGTGAGTGCTCGTTGAGGACGAATAGAATGAGTACTCATATTTTTGCTAGCTCGCTATGTTATTCCTCATTAGCCATCCGCTTTTTGGACTAATTGAATTCTCATTAGCCATCGGCTTATGACGTAATTGAACTTTGGAACATGATTAAGCTGTGTGTGATTTATGGATATTCATTGTGATATTGTGAAATGGAGTTTAAATTCTTATTAACATTCACTGTCTTTTGAATTTAACCATGTTTGGATTTATTGAGATTTATTGTGATATTGTGAAATGGAGTTTAAATTCTTTATGATATTCATTGTCTTTGAATTTAACTATGGTTTTAAGTATCCACTCTTTATATGACTTATGATTTGTGATTTAAAGTTGTATTTGGTTAATGTTGTGCACCACTGAGACATTGTCTTAGTGATAGCTTTTCATTGCTGTTGCAGGTAGACAGACTGACAGGGCAGTAGACTAGGCTGCTAGTGCTTCAGTGAGAGATCATCGGGTATATTGATTATACCATATTTTGTATTTTGTATTGTAATGTATTTTCACTGTATGTATATAGTGTTCTTGGTTTTGAGAAGTTGTAAATCAAAATTGTACATTGAAGTTGTAAAATAAATTGTGAATTATTTTGGCTTGCAAAATTTGTACTATATATATTTTATCTCAGCCTTTGAAAATACTGAAAAGTTATTATGGATTTGAGTTGAGAAACATATTGCTTTGATTAAATGTTAGAGTTTGAGATTGAGAAATATATTTGAAGTGCCTTTTTACAGGTTTTTGGAAAACTGTTTTATTCAAAATATGAACGGCACTCCAGCAAAATTTTTACAAAAATTCCCAATAATTCAAATGTGTTAGCTATTTCACTTTAGCTCAAAAAAAAAAAATTAACACCTGTAAATAGTGCTCACCACTGTAAAAAGAAGTAAGAAAAGTTTTAAAATCCCTTGTAGTGTATTTAATGGGTTATCGAGATGAAGTTGGTAATTCATTAGGTATACTACGGGATAATGTTATGCCTTATAGAGGGGTAGGGTGTGATAGTTTCAGTTGAAAAGGATATTGAGAAGCATAAGGAACACTAAGTCAGGGCCAAAAGGCATTTTTCAGACTTCTATTGTAACACCCTCTCGGTAGCAACCCCATACATTCTACTGCTCTGGACCTGTCACCCGTATGGCTAGAACGTCTGAAAATATTTAAACTAAAGTCAGAACCATAATTAACTCAAATATTTGTAATACCCCAAAGTTCTAGAGTGCTCACGCCCGGTGACTGTTGTCCTGGACACTAGGATGCCTAGAACCGCATTTCGATATGAGTGAGGAGACATAAAATAATGAAATACAAGAAAAGAAAACACAAGAAAACAAAGGAAAAATCATAGCAAAGAAATGTGATCAAGTTAAACGAAATGAAACCTAGCGATGGTGATCAGACCGGAAGTCACTACGTGGACCGTTGACTAGCTCCTCGATCATGGGAACCCTGGAAAACATTTTTAAGACACAAATAGACCCTTGTTGAAGAATAAATCTCATTAGAAAGATCAAAGAAAAATAAATAATTAGTACAAAGAAAAGTGAGAAATCGAAAATGCATAAAATACTTGTTATCAAAAATCTGAATGCAACCTAACAGGCATTATGGTCATTTGACATCCCAAGTTTCTGTAGACCAAAATGTAAATTAAAAATAATTAATATTAAAATTGTAAAAAAATAAGAAAAATTAGTTTAGTGGTACCTAATACAAATAACTAAAATCAAGGGCTTAATGTGGGATTAAGTGAAAGTTTACCTTAAAATATGATTTAAATTGTTTAGTGGTCAACTAAGAACATTAAAATGGTTAAATATATTCATTAGTGGGCAGATTCTTCCCACTCAAAAGGGTCATCTTCTTCATTCCATAACCCATGCCGAATTGAAGAGGAAAAGAAATCCTCCATAGCCATTTTTCATGCAAGCTTTCTTATCTCCCCATTTTCAACTCCAATCCCTTAAGTAGCTTTATGAAAAATGGTATACACATCACAAGGAAGATATTGATACCAATTTTGAGAAGTTTGGTGAAGGTTTAGCAAGTTACAATTAAAGGTAAGTTTGCATTTTTGAGAATTTCCTTGTTAAACTTTATGTTTATGTTATGGGTGTTAGTTTTGTGAAGGAAATTTTGAAGTTTAAATAGTTATTGAGATAGCCATTTTTGGACAGCCATGGGGTCACACATTTGATGATTTATTATGCATATAATTGATGAGAAATAATGTTGATCATGGTAAATTAATATCCTAATGAATTGTTTCACATATATATGGTGATTTTGGCACTTGGATGAGAATTGATGGATTGTAGGGCAATGTGGTGTTGAAGGACAATTTCGGCAGCTTGGGAACCCTTGCATAATTGTATGTATTGATGGAAGTATTGGCAGAATTGTGGCATTAAGGAATGAAGGATATGTGTATGAAATTATTGTGTAAAGTGTATGTGAGAATTAGTGGTGTTTAGGTGTGTATGTAATGGTATTGAGATATTGTAAATGTGAATTATATTTGGTGTGTTGAGGGTAATGGTAATCTGCCCAAAATAATGTTAATGTAAAGTAGATTATACTGTGGTTAATGTACCAAAACAGATTGGTAGGGAAGTGAACCAAATTGCAAGGTATATGTGTGTTTGAAGTGGGGTATGAAAGGCATATTGAGGGCAGTGTACATTTTAGCCTATAACCTTAAATGTGTAACCTCAATTGGTATGAGACCAATTTGAGGTGAAACTAGGCACAAAATGTGCCAACTTTCATTGAGAAAACATACCAAAATTCTGCTTGCAAGGTGACCTAAGAAAATGACCAATTCGGATTAGGTGCAATTAGGACCTGAAAAATGACCAATTGGGCAGCAGTGAGTGTTTAGGCCATAACTCACTCAAAACAGGTCCAATTGACCTGAAATTTTAACCATGAATAGTTAAGACCCATACCTACAAGTCTTATGAAGACACCAAAGCCCAGAAATGACCATAAGCAAGTCAAACAACTTGCACAAGTTCGGGTCCAAAAACTGGCCGAACCAGAGTTGACCAAATTGACCTAAAATTGACCTAAATTGGTACCATTTGACCAGCAATAGTATAATGACCATAACTTGGTCTACTTAACTCGGATTGACCTGAAATTTTGCCCCGCGTGCAATAAGACCTAGATCTACAAGTTTTTAATTTTGACCAAACCCAAAACTGATATAACTAGGCCGTCCGGCTAGGTCAAACCTGTGTCACTGAATCAAGCAATTTGAATTAAAATGCAATAAAAAAGAAAATTAATTTGTTAAAACGTACCAAACCTAAAACCCTATCTAATGTTACATATTAACGACACTATAACATAATTTACCTAAAAAGCAACGAGGGTCGGTATATTAGGTGATTTAGTCAATAATTGAGTTAAGAGCATTATGTACCAAACACCATCGATAGAGACAATATAATTTGATCAAACACTTCAATTGTGTTTCTCAGCTAACAAGGACTCAAAGAAAAGAGAAAGAAATACTGAGTCAGGACAAGGAGACAAATATCAGAGTTTTGTGCACCACGGCTATTTCTTTTGAATTTTTCAATTGAAATAAATTAAGAATATTTGTATATTATTTTTTTAAATTGTGGAAATGTTTTTGGTGGATACTTATTGATCAAGAGCAATCAGAAATGGTTTATGTGGAAATTGAAATGAATTACGAATTGTGTTGCCATTTGTGAATGAGATTATAATTTTGGAAATTTATTGGATTCTTACGGATCATTTGAATAAAATGTTTGGAATTGCTTTGACTCACAATTGGCATGACACTGATACTATTTCCTCCTCCATTAATGGGGTGAGTGTGATGATTCCTCCCTCTTTGACTTATCAGTCTGGGGTGAGTATGATTATGTTCCTCCCTCTTTGACTTCCCAGTCTGAGGTGAGTATGGATGAGTACTCATTAGATAGCTAGCTTCCTCCCTCATTGATTTCGATTATTGGGGTGAGTATGTCTTGTCGTGGTGTACAACACGGCATATATGGAAAATTTGTGTCATGACCTAAATTGTGTTATTGATTGGCAACATTGTATTGTTCAATTGTTTGATCAAATTGTGCATGAATTGGCAATACGGTATTCTTAAACTATTTGACTAAATTGTGTTATTATGAATTTTGATAATTTGTGAATTAGAGTTTAAATTCCTTATGACATTCATTGTCTTGAATTTAACTATGGTTTTAAGTATCCACTATTGATATGATTTATGAATTGTGATTTCAAATTTGTATTTGGTTAATGTTGTGCACCACTGAGACATTGTCTCAGCGATAGCTTTTTATTGCTGTCACAGGTAGAGAGACAGACAGGGCAGCAGACTAGGCTGCTAGTACCGCCAGCGAGAGATTTTTGGGTATAGTGAGTATACCATATGTGGCATTTTGTACTGTAATGTATATTCATTGTATGTATATTTTGTTCTTGGTTTTGAGCAGTTGTAAATTTAAGTTGTACAGTGAAGTTGTAAAATAATTATGAGTTATTTGGCTTGTAAAAATTGTGTTATATTTTTGTATCTTAGTCTTTGAAAATCACTGTGGATTTGACTTGAGAAATGTGTTGTGTTGATAAAAATGTTGGAGTTGAGATTTGAAAATATATTGAAGTGCTTTTACAGTTTTCAAGAACTGCTTTGTCCAAAATACAAATGGCACCTTGCCAAAATTTTTACAGATATTCCAAATAAATCAAATGAGTTAGTTGTTTCACTTCATTCACCAAAGTCTTTCACACTGTAAATAGTGCTCACCATCGAAAAGAAGTAAGAAAAGTTTTTAAAATCCCTTGTAGTGTATTTAATGGATTATCAGTAGACGGAGTTGGTAATTCATTAGGTATACTACGGGATCATGTTATGCCTTACAGAGGGGTAGGGTGTGACAATATTAATAAGAAAAAGTTTAGGAAAAATTTTTGAAATAAAATACAACCAAGTTAAACGAGCCGGTGCCCAAGCGATGGGTAACCAGAGTGAAGTTGCGGTTCTCGCAACGAGGAGCCCTAGACCCGGGGAAAAATTCATAAAATAATTTTTGGGACTCCAGAGAAGGGTCATTGAGGTTCCTATAGCATTAGAATGCCAAGAAAATATTTAGAAAAGTTTTTCAATCGGTACAGACAATTTTGACCCGTTAAGCCAAACGGAGGGCATTTTGGTCATTTCGCCTTCAGAGACGATTTTTGGCCGACTTGTCCAGTTGAGTAAATAATTATTATGACATAAAATATGAATTAAGGTTGATGAAAAATTAATTTAAAGTTAGTAGAAAAGAAAAGAAAAGAAAATAAAGAAAATTAAAGATAATGACATCACATCATGTCACTCACTTACTCCCAACCAATCACAAGTTAACAAGCATTCTTAAAACATTTAAAAGATACAAAATGGACCAAAAATTCTGGTCATCTTCTTCTTCTTCTTCCTCAAAACGTGACCTCTCTTCCATAGCCCTCCATAAAAATTTCTTGCATCACTTCCATTTTCCCATGAATTTCCACTATAAAACCCTAGACACCTTTCATTAAAACTTGTCCATACCTCTTGGGGAAGTGTTTGGAAGCCTAGAAAAGGAAGGAAAGTGAAGTTTGAGCTTGGAAAATTTTGCCCTACAAGAGGTTAGTGCACTTATACACCTTAAGCTCTTTATTTCCATGTTAGTGACTTGAATTGAGTAAGAATTTATGAATTAAATGAACCAAATATATGTGTATGTCCACCATGAATTTGGAAGCCCTAAGGAAGGAACAATGATGGAGTGTTTTTGATGGTTTTAATGGACTTAAAATGAATTAGAGATTATGTTTAAGGTGTATATACACATATAGAATGAATGAAAGTGCTTAACTAGGTGTATGGGTGAATTGAAAGGGAAAATTAGGGTTTTGAGAGTGAAAAATTTGACTTGGCTTATGAAATGATTAATGGACATTCTAATGGTCAATTAGTGACCATTTGAGGCAAGTTAATCATAATTTGAAGTGAGCTAATGTATGGCAAATTGAAATGGGAAGGTCTGCCTAGAGACAAGAAAGAATGAGGCTGTGATTCCAGCCCATTTATACAGCCATAACTTTGGCTGTGTAGGTCCTATTTGTGTTTGGCCAATTGGACATGAAACTAGACTTATAATGGCACAATTTTTCTGAAGAAACCATGCCCAAAAGACCAAAGCAAGTTGACCAAAAGTTGGCCCCAATCCGGATACCCTGCACAAAGACTGCAGAAATTACCAAATGAACAAGAATCGTTCATTTGGCCATAACTCACTGTAGATATGGTCAATTGACCTGAAATTTTTACAGCAACAAGTTAAGAGATAGACAAACAACTTTAATGAACAAACCTACCCCAAAATATGACCAGAACCTATCCAACAAGACAGTGGCAGTCACTGTTCATGGTAATCAGATTTCAGAATTCTGCAGCTTTTTCCAATCCGGCCACTGTGGTTTTGGACCATAACTGGAGTTACAAAACTCCAAAAACAGTGATTTAAAAAAATGAAATTCAACTAGACAAAATAAGGAACAACTTTAATGTTAACCATTTCTCAAATTCCCATCGCAATAAAGATTTAATGGAACAGAAAATTAGGCTTCAAAATCAAAATTCTGCTTCCCTTGGTTTAAGTTTAGAAATGGTATTAATGCTTAACGCCAACAAGTTTTCAATGCAAAATGTGGTATGTTGGGTGTGTTAAAACCAATGCACCTATTTTCTATCCAAAAGTCAACATTTTTGTTGACCAATAAGGTGAATAGTGACACCAAAACTTGAAAATTCAAAATTTGAAATTAGAAATGCATCTAGGGGACTTTAAATTGCAATTGGCAATTAATACTAGCAAATGTAAAACTAAAAATGTGGGATCTTGGTGTAATTCGAATTAATATATCCATTATATAAAAAGTCAACATTTTGGGTTGACTAGTAAGGTGAATAGTAATCAAAATGATTAGTAAATTAAGATGAAGATTTAGAACCAATTCTAAGCTTAAATGCTTAGAATTGTATGACAAATGTGGACTATGCATCCTTGTCAAAATTGTTAAAAAGAAATTAAGGCCATAAATTTGAAATCCATGAAATATTTATGGATTACTTGAAACATGAAAAATAAGTCACCAAATTGATGTGAATAATTAGTTAGGGCTTATATGCCCATCACAAATGGAATTCATAACATATTAATAACTCAACTTGAAATATAAAAATTGTAATTACATGAGTAGATTCTTGAATGTATAAATGAGAAAAGAAAAATGTTTTGAGTACAATGGTGTAAAAGGATAATTGATGTGAATTGTGATCATATAAATGATCAAATGAATGTATGAATTATAATCGAAATTTATCATGAAATAATGAAGTCATAAAATACAATATATTAATATTTAATGATATTATGTGCCCTTGTATTGCCTAGACATGTGTATCAGATTGGATAGTTTGGCATGCCAATAGGGTATTGTTTTAGCAGTACTGCAAAAGGCTTTATGCCTATATTCATAGCTCTATGCCCGTATTCATGGCTCTTATGCCCGTATTCATGGCTTTTATGCCCGATTATGTGATATCATGGCTTTTTAGCCATACCGATCGTGATACACGTGGTTGACGCTCGTCCCATGGTATGACGCCCGAGGCAATCGCTGTCCAGAGCCAACGACCGTTATCCAGTTTAGTCAGCCTGTCGTAGGTTACTTGGGCAGTGTAATTTATTAAAATAAATTAAGACTATTAGTAATTAAAAATATTAGAAATCAAATAAATGAGTTAATAAGACTTCAAAAGAATTAGTTACAATTATGAAATGAACCAAACCACATAAAAATTGTTAAGTAAAATGATAAAAGAGTTGCAAAAATAGGTATAACTTAACTAAATATTTTAAATGTACCTTCTATTGCCATATAAATATAAACTGAGTATTTTTATTAATTCTGTATGTTGTATAATATCCCTGTGAATTTCGGAATTAAACACTTTCAAAGCGAAACAAATGAGAACAAAAGATAATTAATATTAGACACATTGTATTAAATTAAATTGATTCTTAAATATTCAAATTATGCTTCGTTTTTTCTTTATTTGTATATTTTATTTTCTTGTTCTATTATTGCACCACTAAGCAGCAATGCTTAGCGCCATGGATTTGTTTCCTCAGTACTTTGACTAAGATTTTGGAGTCCAGATTCAGTATGGTGGAGTATTCAAGGTTGTCACCTCCTCAGCAATGTATGTAGATAGGGCTCACATTAAGCATATCATGTATTTTGTGTATGTTATTTATTTCTTATATTGTAATATAAATTAGCAAATTGTAATTAATTTGTATATCATGTAAATTAAGGATTTATTTAATTATTGCAAATGATGTAAATTAATGCAAATTTGAGAATTTTGCTATAAGAATGGAGCATGAATGAATTTGTACATATGAGTATAGATTTGAATTACATAATGATTTTTCAAATGATGATATGAGTATGGAAGTGATTATGAAATTAAAATGTATGGATGAGATTTGAAATATGAGAAAACTATGAGAATGACTAATGAGATAATTATGATTAGCATGGATGAGATTTTTTTTTATTTTAAAATATTGTTGAATTTTCAAACAGGTGAATAGTATAACACGTCAAACGATAATAAAATATGGGAAAATTTGTTAGTTTCTCCGTTGAAAAAAATAATCAATATTAAATATAACGAGAACAAAATTTTTAAAGAAATAAAGTGAGGTAAGTTAGGGTGCTCCAGCACCGAATGTAGCACGCCTTGCTCGGCTACACTGTGTAGTCGGGTGAGGGGTGTTACATTTATTGGTATCAAAGCGGTTTAGGCGTTTCTGGACCTAGATAGATTGCATATCATGCATTGCATTCATATGAGTTGAGGTGACACTAATGCAGATCTATTTTCTTGGTTATTTTACGTTAAGGTATGGACTCAGAATCGCAGAGGGCAGTAGAAGAAGAAGTAGTAAGCCGCATTCCGATTGGGAGTGATATTGGAAATCGGGGAGATCCTACTCCACTAGTGCAAGAGGTGCCTGTACAACCCCAACAGGCCTTGGTGGAGCAGATGACTGAAGTCTTCGGAGAGTTGACTGGGGTTATTCCTCCTACGCTTCAGAGGAAATCACCTCTTGGATAAATTAGGAAATATGGAGTCAGATTTCAATGGTAGAAAGGAAGATGATTCAGAGCAGTGAGTATTGGTTAGAAAGGACTAAAAGAGTCTTGCAAAGACTGATTGCACACCATAACAGAGTTTGGAGTGTGCGCTTCATTGTTACAAGAAGTCGCATCGATGGTGGGATGTCGTAACCAAGGTAGTGCCACCACCAACGTAACTTGGGAATTCTTTATGATAGAGTTCATAAAGAAATATATTAGCCGTGTTCATGAAGAGGAAATGTAAGAGGAGTGGTGATCAAAGAAAAGAGGAAATTTGGACATCTAGTAATAAGAGGTCGAGAGAACAATTAAGTCAGAAATTTGATCAAAGTAGGAGATCCAGACCCAGGCCTATACCCAGAAGAGATCAACAAAAAACACTAGTAGTGAGTGCGTTAGGATTAGCAAGAAAATGTGGTTATTGTAACAAGTGGCATAAAGGTGAATGTAGGGGATTCACTGGAGCCTATTATAGATGTGGGGCCATAGGCCATCGTCTGAAAGATTGTCCTAAGAAGAATTTACCACTGACCTGCATGCAGGTCGTGGAAGGACCAAGTACAACAGTAACACCACTTCCAAATGTTACCCAAGTCGGAGAGGAACAAGAAGCCCCCGATGTGAATTTGAGGTAAAGTATTTCCTTTATGATATGCCTAAGTGTATAATAATAGATTCAAAAAAAAAAAAAACTAAATAGTACCATATATACAAAAGAAGTAGACAGATGGAGTAATAGAAAGGTAAAAGAATTATCTCATAACCCAAAACACCCAGTAAATTTCGAGGACGAAATTTAAATTAGAGGGGAAGAGTTGTAACACCCTCTCGGTAGCAACCCCGTACATTCTACTGTTCCGGTGACCGGTGTCAGTCCAGACAGCTAGAACGTCCGGAAAAATATTTAAACTAAAGTCAGGAACCATAATTAACTCAAATATTAATAAGAAAAATTTAGGAAAAATTTTTGAAATAAAATACAACCAAGTTAAACGAGCCGGTGCCCAAGCGATGGGTAACCAGAGTGAAGTTGCGGTTCTCGCAACGAGGAGCCCTAGACCCAGGGAAAAATTCATAAAATAATTTTTGGGACTCCAGAGAAGGGTCATTGAGGTTCCTATAGCATTAGAATTCCAAGAAAATATTTAGAAAAATTTTTCAATCGATACAGACAATTTTGACCCGTTAAGCCAAACAGAGACGATTTTTGGCCGACTTGTCCAGTTGAGTAAATAATTATTATGACATAAAATATGAATTAAGGTTAATGAAAAATTAATTTAAAGTTAGTAGAAAAGAAAAGAAAAGAAAGTAAAGAAAATTAAAGATAATGACATCACATGATGTCACTCACTTACTCCCAACCAATCACAAGTTAACAAGCATTCTTAAAACATTTAAAAGATACAAAATGGACCAAAAATTCTTGTCATCTTCTTCTTCTTCTTCCTCAAAACGTGACCTCTCTTCCATAGCCCTCCATAAAAATTTCTTGCATCACTTCCATTTTCCCATGAATTTCCACTATAATACCCTAGACACTGTCATTAAAACTTGTCCATACCTCTTGGGAAGTGTTTGGCAGCCTAGAAAAGGAAGGAAAGTGAAGTTTGATCTTTGAAAATTCTGCCCTACAAGAGGTTAGTGCACTTATATACCTTAAGCTCTTTATTTCCATGTTAGTGACTTGAATTGAGTAAGAATTTATGAATTAAATGAACCAAATATATGTGTATGTCCACCATGAATTTCGCAGCCCTAAGAAAGGAACAATGATGGAGTGTTTTTGATGGTTTTAATGGACTTAAAATGAATTAGAGATTATGTTTAAGGTGTATATACACATATAGAATGAATGAAAGTGCTTAACTAGGTGTATGGGTGAATTAAAAGGGAAAATTAGGGTTTTAGGAGTGAAAAATTGGACTTGGCTTATGAAATGATTAATGGACATTCTAATGGTCAATTAGTGACCATTTGAGGCAAGTTAATCATAATTTGAAGCGAGCTAATGTATGGTAAAATGAAATGGGAAGGCTGCCTAGAGACAGCAGCAATGAGGCTGTGATTCTAGCCCATTTATACAGCCATAACTTTGGCTGTGTAGGTCCAATTTGTGTTTGGCCAATTGGACATGAAACTAGACTTATAATGGCACAATTTTTCTGAAGAAACCATACCAAAAAGACCAAATCAAGTGGACCAAAAGTTGGCCCCAATCCGGATACCCTGCAACAGCACCTGCAGAAATGACCAAATGAACAGTAACTGTTCATTTGGCCATAACTCACTGTAGATATGGTCAATTGACCTGAAATTTTTACAGCAACAAGTTAAGACATAGACAAACAACTTTCTTGAACAAACCTACCCAAAATTATGACCAGAACCTATCCAACAAGACAGTGGCAGTCACTATTCATGGTACTGTAGATTTGGTAATTCTGCAGTTTTTCTAATCCGGCCAGCTGTGGTTTTTGGACCATAACTGGAGCTACAAAACTCCAAATAGAGTGATTTAAAAAATGAAATGCAACTAGACAAGATAAGGACCAACTTTCATGTTTAACATTTCTCAAATTCCCACTGCAACAGTGCTTAGTGGAACAGAAAGTTAGGCTTCAAAAACTAAAAATTATGCTTCCCTTGGTTTAAGTTTAGAAATGGTATTAATGCTTAACGCCAACAAGTTTTCAATGCAAAATGTGGTATGTTGGGTGTGTTAAAACCAATGTACCAATTTTCTATCCAAAAGTCAACATTTTTATTGACCAATAAGGTGAATAGTGACACCAAAACTTGAAAATTCAAAATTTGAAATTAGAAATGCATCTAGGGGACTTTAAATTGCAATTGGCAATTAATACTAGCAAATGTAAAACTAAAAATGTGGGATCTTGGTGTAATTAGAATTAATATATCCATTAAGTATAAAAAGGTCAACATTTTGGGTTGACTAGTAAGGTGAATAGTAATCAAAATGATTAGTAAATTAAGATGAAGACCTAGAACCAATTCTAAGCTTAAATGCTTAGAATTGTATAACAAATGTGGAATATGCATCCTAGTCAAACTTGTTAAAAAGAAATTAAGGCCATAAATTTGAAATCTATGAAATATTTATGGATTACTTGGAACATGAAAAATAAGTCACCAAATTGATGTGAATAATTAGTTAGGGCTTATATGCCCATCACAAATGGAATTCATAACATATTAATAACTCAACTTGAAATATAAAAATTGTAATTACATGAGTAGATTCTTGAATGTATAAATGAGAAAAGAAAAATGTTTTGAGTACAATGGTGTAAAAGGATAATTGATGTGAATTGTGATCATATAAATGATCAAATGAATGTATGAATTATAATCGAAATTTATCATGAAATAATGAAGTCATAAAATACAATATATTAATATTTAATGATATTATGTACCCTTGTATTGCCTAGACATGTGTATCAGATTGGATAGTTTGGCATGCCAATAGGGTATTGTTTTAGCAGTACTGCAAAAGGCTTTATGCCTATATTCATAGCTCTATGCCCGTATTCATGGCTCTTATGCCCGTATTCATGGCTTTTATGCCCGATTATGTGATATCATGGCATTTTAGCCATACTGACTGCATACATGGTTGACGTTCTGCATCCCATGGTATGACGGCCCGAGGCACCGTGGTGTCTAGAGCCAACGACCCGTTATCCAGTTTAGTCAGCCTGTCGTAGGTTACTTGGGCAGTGTAATTTATTAAAATAAATTAAGACTATTAGTAATTAAAAATATTAGAAATCAAATAAATGAGTTAATAAGACTTCAAAAGAATTAGTTACAATTATGAAATGATCCAAACCACATAAAAATTGTTAAGTAAAATGATAAAAGAGTTGCAAAAATAGGTATAACTTAACTAAATATTTTAAATGTACCTTCTATTGCCATATAAATATAAACTGAGTATTTTTATTAATTCTGTATGTTGTACATTATCACTGTGAATTTCGGAATTAAACGCTTTCAAAGCGAAACAAATGAGAACAAAAGATAATTAATATTAGACATATTGTATTAAATTAAATTGATTCTTAAATATTCAAATTATGCTTCGTTCTTTCTTTATTTGTATATTTTATTTTCTTGTTCTATTATTGCACCACTAAGCAGCAATGCTTAGCGCGATGGATTTGTTTCTCGCAGTACTTTGACTAAGATTTTTGAGTCCAGATCTGCGTATGGCTGGAGTATTCAAGGTTGTCACCTCCTCAAAGAATGCATGTAGATAGGGCCCATATAGATCATATTTTGAATTTATTATAAAATGCTAGATATTGTATTATAATGTAGATTATGAGCAGTTAATTAATAGAAATGTAATGTAATTTAATAAATTAGCTTTTTCATATGTAATTAATTTATATATCATGTAAATTATGAAATTATGTAAATTAAAGAAATTTGAAAATTTTACTTATGTGATTTGAGCATGAATGAGATTGTATGGATTCGAAGACAGATTTGAAATATATAGATAATACATGGAAATGAATATGAAATTGAGATATATGAATGAGATGTGAATTATGAGATGGTTATGAAAATAATTGATGAGATTTTATTTGTAAAATATTATTGAAACTTTCAAACAGGTAAATAGTAAAATACGTCAACTGGTACTAAAATAGGTAACTCATGGTTTCTCCGTCTAAAAATTTATTAATATTAAAATATATCAAGATCAAAATATGAAAGGAATAAAGTAAGATAAGATAGGGTGCTCCGGCACCGAATGTAGCACACTTTGCTCGGCTACACTATAGTCGGGTGAGGGGTGTTACATCTGTGCCTAATAATTTTTATATTCACTGCTTTTACCATAAAATTTATTTGGAGAAATGAGTTATGAATAATTTTTTATTGTTTTAGCTTTGGGAATATTATTTAGAAATTATTGTGTTGCCTACTTTGCAAATGAAAATTTTGAGATAAAATGTGATTTGTGGTTTGTATGAAATATTGTGATTTGGAATTGTTTTGATTCACACTTGGCATGACAATATTACTATGTTCCTCCTCCATTTATGGGGTGAGTGTGATTATATTCCTCTCTCTTTAACTTGCCAGTCTGAGGTGAGTGTGGATGAGTACTCATTATCTAGCTAGCTTCCTCCCTCATTGATTTCGATTAGTGGGGTAAGTGTGCCTTGTCGTTATATACACACGGCATGTTTGGAAAAGTTTATGTCATGACCTATGTTGTGTTACTGATTGGCAACACTGTGTTATTCAATTGTTTGATCAAATTTGTGTTATATGAGCTTGAAAAATTGTGAATTGTTTGGATTCTAAATTGTCAATAAAAGTTTTACATACCGCATTTTAAATTGTTATTGTGCACCACTGAGTAAATTTTACCCAGCGATAGCTTTTTCTTTGCTATCGCAGGCAGACAGATGGACAAAGCAGCAGAGTAGGCTGCTTGTACCACGTTTTGAGATTTCACTGGGTATATCAAGTATACCATATTGTGTAGCTTTTGTTGTAATGTATGTGCACTGTATGTATATATCGTACTTGGTCTCGAGCAGTTGTAAACTAAAATTTTAAACTATTTTGGCTCAGAAAAGTATTGTGATAAATTTATCTTATCTTAGTTTTTTTGGAAACACTGAAAAATTGATTGTTGAACTGAGTTGATAATGTTGAAAAATTTATTGTGTTTAACAAATTGTTGGAGTTTGGGATTAAGGAATTATATATTTGAAGTGCTTTTTACAGGTTTTTGAAGAACTGTTTTATTCAAAATACAGATAGCACTTTGCCAAAATTTTTATAGAAATTATTGATACTCAAATTTGTTATTTGGTTTCACTTCAGTACAAAAATATTTCTAATACCTGTCAAAAGTGCACACCACTGTAAAAAAAATTAAGAAAATTTTTAAAATCCCTTATAGTGTATTTAATGGGTTATTAGTAGACAAAGTTGGTAATTCATTAGGTATACTACGGGATCATGTTATGCCTTACGGATGGGTAGGGTGTGACATGTTTTAGTGGTATCAGAGCTAGTTTTTAAATTCTATTTTGACCTGTAATTTGAATATTCTTTCTTCATAGTACAACTGCTCAATGTCATTGTTTGATACATACAGTACATTACATTATAAATATGCACTAACAGGAGGAAATCTCCTTGTGTTGGTTGTATAGGACATAGAAAATCCTATGAAAAGATATGGAAGAGAAAAATGAAACAATAGAATAGTCTGTGATAGCAGAAGTATATTCAGCTCGGCTCCACAAAGTATCAAGGCCCGATCACTCAGCTTTACTGCACAAATCACTGCACAAATGGTCCAACAAATGGCCACTATCTTTCAACAAATGGCTAATAATCTGTCAGCCCAAGCCTAAGTACAGACCCAACCCCCACAAGGGCAGTGAAATAGAGAAAAGGGAGAAACCTATGCGACAGAGCTCGAGCAGTAATTTGGGGAAGAGAAAAGAATTGGAGGAGCCCTGAGCTCAGGGATATAACAGAGGTGGATCATCAGGGCAGAGAACACCAAGATCTAGTCGGCGAAAAACCAGAAGTTCCTATTCTGCCTGTTTCTGCCATGTTTGTGGTAAGCTACATGGAGGTATTTGTTGTAAGGCCTCTGGAGCCTGCTACAATTGTGGAAAACTTGGACACTTTGTTAGAGATTATACTAAAGCACCTCGATCTGATCTCCAAAGTTCACAGACAGTCAGTAGAGGTCGAGATAGAAATAGAGTTGGTACTCCTTACAACCATAACATAGTGAATCAACCCGAACATAGTAGCTCATTAGTTAGAGTGTCCACTATACGCCAAGGAGAAAGAACAGAAACTTTGAATATAGCTGCTAGTAAGTTCTTAATAAAAAAAAAAAATTTATTATTTGATCCCAGCACTACTTAGTTGTATGTTAGTGTTAGAACTATATGTTTTGTTGTTATTCCTTTATAGGAGAATAAATTTTGATGCATTAGTGATTAGTCCTTTAAGATAAGGATTGTGATAATAAGTGAAATTAGTTTTGGAAGAGTTTATCGACGAAAAGTATTTTCTAACACACCATAAATTATCAAGCTAATTGGCGAGCCTACTTAATGTAAGGCAAGAGGACGTAAAAGTAAGTTGCGGTAATAGAATTACTCTAGATGAGGGCAGAGATGTTACTATTAGTAATTGTTAATGGGTATTGTAATCAGAATAAGATTCGAATATCAGTAAATTCGAAAAAGATAAAATATAGGAAAATTTGATCTATTGGAATGTATCGTAGTAACTATGCAATGTTCTTGATATTTATACTGTAAGCTGCTGTAAACATTTCAGGTCAATTGACCAAATCTACAGTGAGTTATGGCCAAATGAGCATTCTTATTCATTTGGTCAATTCTCTGTTGTGCTGCAGAGTGTCCGGATTGGGGCCAAGTTTTGATCCTCTTGCTTTGGTCTTTTGGGCATGGTTTCTTCAGCAAAAATGTGCCATTATAAGCCTAGTTTCATTTCCAATTGGCCAAACACCAATTGGACCTACACAGCCCAAGCTATGGCAGTCCAAGTGGACTGAATTTTTAGTCACCTTCTTTGTCCCTAGGCAAAGATTCTCATTCACTTTGCCATCCCATTTTTCAGTCCAAATTGTGGTCAACTTACCTAAAATGGTCACTAATTGACCATTAAAATGTTCTTTCACAATTGCATAAGCTAAATCCAAGTTTCACTCCCAAACCCTAGCTCAACAATTTCAAAATCATGCATTTTCACTTTATTTCATCAATCTACTTAGCAAATACATATTGTGGGCAGCCCTATTACCCATTTAACTTCATTAAATTCAACACCATCAAACCCTAACCATGGCTGCCAAAAATAAGGGATGGCATACCAATGTCTTTCATCAAGTTTCTTTGTCATTTAATCACCAATATAGTGCTTAAACATGAAATTGAATTGAAATTTAAGGTTTTGGTCACTAACCTCTTGTAGGACAGAATTTTCCCAAGTTAAATCTTCATTTTCTTGTACTCTCTTGGCTGCCAAACACTTCCTCTAGGTCCAAGGATTCATTTTAGTGTTGGGGTCTTGAGGAAATATGGTGAGGAAGCATGAGAAATGAAGCTTTTGTTTGAAAATCAATGGAGGGAGAAGAGGGAGAGATTCACGTTTTGGCTGAAGAAGAAGAAGGAAACAGCAGAATTTTGGGTCCATTTGTCTCTTTTAATTGTTTAAAAAAAGACTTATTGAATGGTGATTGGTGGAGGGTATGTAAATGACATCATGTGATGTCATTATCCCTAATTTCCTTCATTTTTCTTTTCTTTTCTTTTCTACCACATTTCAATTTAATTTTTAGCAATATTTCTTCATATTTTATGTCATATTAATTATTTACTTAACTGGACAAGTCGGCCAAAAATCACCTCTGAAGGCGAAATGACCAAAATGCCCTCCGTTTGGCTTAACGGGTCAAAATTGTCTGTACCGATTGAAAATTTTCTCTAAATATTTCCTTGGCATTCTAATGCCATGGGAACCTCAATAACCCTTCTCTGGAGTCCCAAAAATTATTTTATGAATTTTTCCCCCGGGTCTAGGGCTCCACGTTGTGAGAACCGCAACTTCACTCTGGTTACCCATCGCTTGGGCACCGGCTCGTTTAACTTGGTTGTATTTTTTTTCAAAAATTTTTCCTAAATTTTTCTTATTAATATTTGAGTTAATTTTGGTCCCTCACTTTAGTTTAAATATTTTTCCGGACGTTCTAGCTATCCGGACCGACACCGGTCACCGGAACAGTAGAATGTACGGAGTTGCTACAGTGAGGGTGTTACAAGATGATTAAAATCAAGATTAAATATAGGTTTGACACTTGGCACAATGTGATTGGGTCACTTGAACCTAGAGCTAATCAAAGGGTGACAAGTAGCAAGGGTTTAATGTGTTAACCTAGCTATATAAGTGTTGTTATGGAAAAGAAAAACAACCAGCAGCCACTTCTCTCCTTTGTCACGCCATTTTGAAGCTCTCCATCTATTCTTCTTCAAAGAGATTAGCCATCAATCTCTTGAATTAAGAACACTAGAAATTATTTCTAGTGTCCTGTTTACATTTCTAATCTCTTAAAAGGTAGAACTTGAATTTCTAATTAATAGAAAAAGCTTTAGAAGCTGTTCAAGGGCTGCCATAGGTGTTCTTGGTATGGACAAGCTAGAGGGACAACATTTGGTGTCCTGAAGACAAATCTCAAAGGTGCAGACACGTTACAGTGCATCAAGAGGTTAGTGTAATCGTTCTTGATTTAATCTAGGGTTCTAAAATTAATCTGATTAGTTTTAAAATCTTAAATGGCAAATACAGATCCAAAAACATATTAAAAGAGTTTTAATATGTTGTTTATCATTAAAATCAAATAGTTAAAAATAAATCTTGCATGATGCATGTGACCCTAGGTGAAAATTTTTCAAGTCAATGGTATGAACTTGTGTTTTTCAAGCTTCCATTCCTTCATAAATATCAAAGAAAAATTAATTAAATTAGTATAAAGAAAAATGAGAAATCAAGAAAACGACAAAACTCGGTGTTACCAAAAAATAGGGAATGCAACCCGAATAGGAGCATTGTGGTCATTTGACATCCCAAGTTGCCTTTTGACCTAAATTTCCATTAAAAATAAATGATATTATACTTGGAAAGTGTCATGAAAAATTAAAAGGAGATACATTATATAAATAGTGAAAGTGTGGTGGCCAAATTGCAAAAATTAGAAACTTGGAATAAATAACCATTAAAATTTTTAATAGTGCTCCACTAACTTCAGCCTTTGGACACCTAAAGGGACACTTGGGAGAAACAAAACTCATCTTCAACCTCATGAGGAGAACCAGCCGAAACCAAGCTCTCCCATGGCTGCTCCCTTGTCCAAGCTCTATCTCCCTCATCAAGCCATGGTTTGCATAAGAGTTCTTTATTAAAGTTAAAGTACACACCTTGGGCAGCATACTAGAAGTAAGATAGATAAATTTTGGTGGAGTTTTGAAGAAGTCCTAAAGAGGTAAATGTGTATTTTTCAATCTTGCTTTATTAAACTTTGAGTGAATGTTATGGGTAGTTGATTTAAGGGAGAATTTTTGAAGTTTGATGTTTTAATGGTGGTACACCATTTCGGCAGCCATGAGAACTCAACATATTTAGTTTGTTTTTACTTGTTAATGGTAGTTTAAGATGTTGATGTAAGTGTTTATGTCTATAGAAATAATTTGGATAATGTATACTAAGTGTATGTGTGATAGTACACTTGGTTTTGGAAGCTTGAAAGCAAATTTAAAGGAGATGTGTTCATGAGGTGATTCGACAACCTTAAAGTTTAGTTAGAAATGTGTTGTTTTATGTTTTGGTTTGTTGAATTATGTTGCTTATGGTGGTAGCATGTGTATGTGAATAATTGTTTGGATTTGGACATGTAAATGAGGTTTGTTCATGTGGTTAAATTATTGTAATTGAACTTTGAAAATTCTGAGTTAAAATGTGTTTGTTGAGAGTGGTTACAAGCTGCCCAAAATGACCAAAGTGTGATGTAAATTGTGTTAATGTTATGGTACCAAATCAGAATTGGCATGAAAGGTAAACTTGGTAAGTATTGAATGTGTAATTGGTATGTGATGAAGAATGTGTAACAGGATAGTGTGTGTTTTAGCTTAGAACCTTAAATGTGTGACTCCAATTGGTATGAGACCAATTGGAGGTGAAATTAGGCACAAAATGTGCTAACTTTCATGAAGGAAGCTTGCCTAAATTCTGCCTAGAAGGTGACTTGAAAAATGACCAAATTCGGATTAGTGACTTGAAAGCCTGAAAATTGACCATTTGGGCAGTAGTTAGTGTTTTGACTACAAATTACTCAAAATAGGTCCAAATGACATGAAATTTTTACCATGGATAGATTAGACATAGATCTACAACTCTTATGAAGAAATCAAAGCTCAGAAATGGCCAAAACCAAGCCAAATAGCTTGCATAAGTTCAGGTACCTAAACTGGCCGAACCAAAAGTGACCTAAAAATGACCTAAGCCTACCATTTTGGTGCATTCTGTCCAGCATTGGTAAATTGACCATAACTTGGTCTACCCAAATATTGAGGGAACTAGGTCATCCGGCTAGGTCAAATTAGTATACCAAAATCCGGCAAATTGTAATAAAATGTAATATACTTGAAAATGAATTTGGTAACATGTACCAACACTAAAAGGGCTATAAAATGTGACATATTGGTAACATTAAACCTAATTTACCTAGAGTGCATCGAGGGTCAACATTTTAGATTGACTAAGGAAAATAATAGAATTCAATAAATTAATTATTAAGCCTTATTATTAGAGACAGTTTAAATGAGTACTGAAATACTTCAAATTGTGTATTTCAGTTAGCAAAGACTCAGGGAAGGGGAAGGAAACACTAGGTTAAGGCCAAGAGACATTTATCAGAGGTTTGTGCATAACAGCTATTTCTTTTGAATTTTCAATTGAAATAAATTATGATAATTTATTTGTTATTGTTTTAAATTGTGGAAAATTGTTTGAATGATATTTGATGGATACTTATTGCTTGAAAAACATTGTAATGGTTTGAAACCACAACTATCATGTGTATTGATTGAATTCCTCGCTAGCTTGTCTAGTGGGATGAATTGACTTTGAATTCCCTCTCTGGCTAAAGTGTTTGGGTGTGTACCTATTGAGGACGAATAGAATGAGTACTCATATTATTGTTGGCTAGCTATGTTATTCCTCACTAGCCATCGGCTTTTAGGACGAATTGAACATTGAAACATGATTAAGCTGTGTGTGTGATTTATTGATATTTATTGTGATATTGTGAAATGGAGTTTAAATTCTTTATGACATTCACTGTCTTTGAATTTAACTATGGTTTTAAGTATCCACTATTTATACGACTTATGATTTATGATTTAAAGTTGCATTTTGTTAATGTTGTGCACCACTGAGACATTAGCTCAGCGATAGCTTTTCATTGCTGTCGCAGGTAGACAGGCTGACAGGGCAGCAGACTAGGCTGCTAGTACTACATTGAGAGTTCATCGGGTATATTGAGTATACCATACTTTGCATTTTGTATTGTAATGTATGTTCACTGTATGTATATATTGTTCTTGGGTTTGAGCAGTTGTAAATTAAAATTGTACATTAAAATTGTACATTAAAGTTATAAAATAAATTTGTAAATTATTTTAGCTTGTAAATATTGTGATATATTTCTTTTTTCTCAGCTTATGAAAATACTAGAAATTTATTGTGGATTTGGGTTGACAAATGTTGAGAAACTTATTGTGTTGATTGGATATTGGAGTTTGGGGATTGAACAAAATATTAGAAGCGCTTTTTACAGGTTTTTGAAGAACTGTTTTATTCAAAATACAGATGGAACTCTGCAAAAATTTTTATAGAAATTATTAATACTTCAAATTTGTTATCTGGTTTCACTTCAGTTAAAAAATTTTTTAACACCTGTAAATAGTGCTCACCACTTTGTAAAGAAGTAAGAAAAGGTTTAAAATCCCTTGTAGTGTATTTAATGAGCTATCAGTAGGCGAAGTTTGGTAATTTATTAGATATACTATAGGATCATATTATGCCTTACTGAGGGATAGGGTGTGACATATGTCTATGAAATAGTAGTGATAAGGTATGTAATTTGACGATGGAAGTATGTGTACTAATTAGGAGTGTTTATGTGTATATATTGTTGGGTTTGGACTTTGTGAATTATGATTGCATTGGGTGTATTGTGAAGTTATTGTATTCTATCCAAGTTGACCTATAATGTAAAGTAATGAATGGTTATGGTTAGTAACAAATGCAGAATAGTTTGGGGAAGTGAGGATATAGTTGGTGAATGTGTTTGGTTTGGTGTTTGAGAGGCATGTAGAGGGTAGTGTCCAAATGAACCTATAACCCTAAGTGTGTGACTCCAATTGATATGAGGCCAATTGGAGGTGAAACTAGGCACAAAATGTGCCAACTTTCATGAATAAAACCTACCTAAATTCTGTCCAAAAAGTGACATGAGAATTGACCAAATTCGGATTAGTGACTTTGCAAACCTGAAAATTGACCATTTGCACAGCAGTTAGTTTTTTGGCCATAACTCACTCAAAACAGGTCCAATTGACCTGATATTTATACCATGGATAGCTTAGACATAGAGCTACAACTGTTATGAAGACACGAAAACCCAGAAATGAACATAAACAAGTCAAAATGCTTGCACAAGTTCGGGTATAAAAACTGCTAGAATCGGAAATGACCTAAAAATCACTTAAGTTTGCCATTTTAGTACAATCTGACCAGCAATAGTAAAATGACCATAACTTGGTCTCGCAAATTCCAAATGACCTAAAATTTGTGGCAAAATTTCACTAAGACATAGACCTACAAGTTTGTAAGTCGGACCAAAAATCGAAAACCGAGGGAATTAGTTCATCCGGCTAGGTCAAATTAGCAGACCGAAATCCGATAAATTGTAATAAAATGCAATACACTTGAAAATGAATTTGGTAACATGTATCAACACTAAAGGACTATAAAATGTGATTCCCCTATAGTGCATTAAGGGTTAACATTATAGGTTGACTAAGGAAAGCAATAGTATTAAATAAATTAATTATTGAATCTTATTGTTAGAGACAGTTTAAATGAGTACTGAAACACTTTAAATTATGCGTTTCAGTTAGCAAAGACTCAGGGAAGGGGAAGGAAACACTGAGTCAGGGCCAAGAGGTTACTCTTTAGAGGTTTGTGTGCAACAGTTATTTCTTTTGAATTTTCAATTGAAATAAATTATGACAATTTGTATGTTATTGCTTAAATTATGAAAAATTTGTTTGAATGATATTTGATGGATACTTATTGCTTGAAAAATATTGCAAATAGTTTGAAACCATAGCTATCATTTATATTGATTGGATTCCTCGTTAGCTTGTCTAGTGGGACGAATTGGCTTTGAATTCCTTCTCTTGTTGAATCTGAGGTGTGTGCAGTTGAGGACGAATAGGATGAGTACTCATATAATTCCTCACTAGCCATGTTATTCCTCACTAGCCATCGGCTTTTGGGATGAATTGGACTATGGAATCATGATTAAGCTGTGTGTGTGATTTATTGATATTTATTGTGATATTGTGAAATAGAGTTTAATTCTTTATGCCATTCATTGTCTTTTGAATTCAACTATGATTTTAAGCATCCACAGTTCATATGATTTATGGTTTATGGTTTTAAATTGTATTTTCTTAATGTTGTGCACCACTGAGACATTGGCTCAGCGATAGCTTTTCCATTCATCACACAGTAGGCAGGATAAATAGAGCCGCAAAGTAGGCTGCTTGTGCTACATTCTGAGATTTCGCTAGGTATATTGAGTCTACCATATTTTTATAGTTTTTGTTTTAATGTATGTGCTCTGTATGTATATATTGTACTGGTCTTGAACAGTTGTAAACTAAAATTGTAAATTATTTTAGCCTGTAAAAATATTGTGACATATTTCTCTTATCTCAACTTTTGAAAAAACTGGAAAATTGATGTTGAATTGGGTTGAAAAATGTTGAGAAATTTATTGTGTTAAACTATTATTGGAGTTTGGGATTGAAGAGATATATTGGAAGTACTTTTTACAGGTTTTTGAGGAACTGTTTTATTCAAAATACAGATGGCACTCTGCCAAAATTTTTAAAGAAATTATTGATACTCAGATTTGTTATCTGGTTTCACTTCAGTTAAAAATATTTTAACACCTGTCAAAAGTGCTCACCACTGTAAAAAGCAATAAGAAAAGATTTAAAATCCCTTGTAGTGTATTTAATGGGTTATCAGTAAACGAAGTTTGGTAATTCATTAGGTATACTACGGGATCAAGTTATGCCTTATAGAGGGGTAGGGTGTGACATGTTTTGGTGGTATCAGAGCTAGTTTTTAAATTCTATTTTGACCTATAAATTGAATTTTTTTTTCTTCATAGTACAACTGCTCAATGTCATTATTTGATACATACAGTACATTACATTATAAATATGCACTAATCGGAGGAAATCTCCTTGTGTTATTTGTTCAGGAGGTCTAAGATCCTCTAATTGACTATGGAAGAAGGGGACCGTTCAGTTGATCAATCGATAGAGACTGAGGTACAAGGGGAAGCCCTAGCCCTACATAATGTGAGTGGATCAGCCACTGGCCCTCGATCTGCATGATTTTACGCTCGGTTGCTCAGCAGATGGCTGCAATGTTCCAACAGATGGCTAGTAATATGACTACTCAAGCCCCACTATAGACACCAGTGGTACAACCACAGTCTTCAGCTAGGCAGTATGACAAGCTGATTAAATATTGGGCTACTTAGTTAAAGGGGACAGTAGATCCACTAGAGGCAAAACTATGGTTGGAGAGAATGGATAGGGGGTTCAAGAAACTACACTACACTGAAGAGTTGAGATTTGAGTATTCAGTGTCACTACTATAGGGAGATGCATATGACTGGTGGAAAACCATTCCACATAGTTTGGTGGAACCTCCAGTGCTAACTTGGGATGACTTTCTACGGGAGTTCAGAAAAAAATATGTCCCAGATGCCTATGTGGATCAGAAGCTACAGGAGTTCTTAAGTCTAAAACAGGGAAGTAGGTCAGTGGAAAAATATGAAAGGGAGTTTTTCCGCCTGAGCCACTATGCAGGAAGTCTCCTTTCTACCAGCAGGGAAAGATGTAAAAGGTTTGAAACCGGCTTGAAGCCCAGTCTCAGATTACAAGTGGTCGGATTCAAACATACTAACTTCTCTAAGCTTATTTCTCAAGCACTTGAATTAGAGAGAATTGAGTCAGAAGCGGCCCTAGAGAAAAAGAAATCAGAAAAGACAGAAAAAGAGAAAGAGGAAAAGTTAGTAGATCATAGTTCGGTGGTCCTCTGGGAAGAGGAAGAACTTTGAGGGACACAGCAGGGGTGGTAAAAAGTCTGATAGGGAAAGATTTTTAGTACAGAGACCTCCTTCATCTAATCAGCAGACTACCAGAAGTTCCTACCCTCCCCGCTAATGTGAAACTTGTGGTAGAAATCATGGTGGAGTATGCTATAAGGCCACAGGAGCCTGTTATAACTGCAGAGGCACAGGACACTTTGCTAAAGACTGCACCAGTGCCCGTAGAATTAGGCCACCTCCTACTATTGCAGAAGGGTCAGTTCAGAATCCTGCCACCAGAGGTTCACAACCACCTAGAAAAGGTAGAGGCAGGGGTAGAGGTAGTCCAACAGGCAGCCAAGGCATAATGAATCAATCAAAGCAAGGCAGTGCTCTAGTTAGAGTCTATGCAATGAGGCAGAGAGAAGAGGCTGAGACATTTGATATTGTGGTTGGTACCTTCTCAACTTTTAATCAAGATGTGTTTGTGTTATTTGATCCGAGTTCTACACATTCCTATGTGAGTACTGGCATCATTGATTGCATTGTTGTTCCATGTGTGAAAATGGACTTTGAGGTGCTAGTAACAAGTCCACTAGGATAAGAGGTCAGGGTCAATAGAATGTATAGGGATCGTCCTTTGGTGATCCAAGGACATACTTTTCTATCTAATTCATTGAAATGCCCTTCAGAGATTATGATATCATCTTGGGCATGGATTGGTTAGCCAGGCATCACGCCACGATTGATTGTCAACTGAAGACAGTCACTTTTGGTCTCCCTCAGTACAGTGATGTGGTAATACATAGGGAGAGGCAACTATTGCCATCAAACATCATTTCAACTGCACTAACCTGAAAAATGATCCGAAAGGGGTGTGAAGCATACTCGGCACATATGGTACACACCCAAGTGCGGAGTCCAGCATTAAGGGACATCCCTACAGTATATGACTTTCCATATGTGTTTCCTGATGAATTGCCTAGGTTACCTCCAGAAAGAGAGGTGCAGCTTGAGATTAATGTTATGCCTATTGTGGATCTAATCTCCATAACACCATACAGAATGGCACCAGCAGAATTAAAGGAGTTGAAGGTACAGTTGCAAGAACTACTTGAAAAGGGCTTTATCTGCCCTAGTGTGTCACCATGGGGAGCACCAGTATTGTTTGTTAAGAAGAAAGATGGAATTCTCTGCTTATGTATTGACTACCGACAGTTGAATAAGGTAACAATAAAGAACAAATATCCATTACCTCGAATTGATGATCTGTTTGATCAGTTGAAGGATGCAGTTGTGTTCTCCAAAATTGATTTGCGATCTGGTTATTATCAGTTGAAAGTGCAAGAGCAGAGTATTCCAAAAACTGCTTTCAGAACGCTATACGGCCACTATGAGTTTCTAGTAATGCCATTCGGGTTAACTAATGCTCCAACTGCTTTTATGGATCTGATGAACACTATCTTCAGACCATATCTCGACCAATTTGTGATGGTGTTTATTAATGATATTTTGATATATTCGAGAAATGCAGAGGAGCATGACAGACATCTACGGATTGTACTAAAGACCTTAAGGGAGAAATAACTATATGCCAAATTATCGAAATGTGAATTTTGGCTGAAAGAAATCTCTTTTTTGGGACATGTTGTGTCAGCGGAAGGGATCAAGGTAGATTCCAGCAAGGTAGAAGCTATCCTTAATTGGAAGCCACCCAGGAATATCACAGAAATTCGCAGTTTTCTGAGTTTAGCTAGATATTACTGCTAATTTATGAAAGGGTTTTCTACGTTCGCTTCTCCACTGACCAAGCTGCTTCGGAAAGATGTGAAATTTTAGTGGATGGATAATTGCCAGCAGAGTTTTAATGAGTTGAAGAGGTGTTTGACTGAAGCTCCAGTCCTTACTTTACCTACACTAGGTAAAGAATACATAGTTTATAGTGATGCTTCTCACAATGGGTTAGGCTGTGTACTGATGCAAGATCGGAATGTTATTGCTTATGCATCACGCCAGCTGAAAACTGCATGGGAGGAACTATCCGACACATGACTTGGTGCTAGTAGCTATTGTTTTTGCTCTAAAGATCTAGAGACACTATTTGTATGGGTAGAAATACTACATCTACACAGATCACAAGAGCTTGAAGTACCTGGGCACCCAGAAGGAATTGAATTTGAGGCAGAGGAGATGGTTAGAACTGATTAAAGACTATGATTGCTTAATAGACTATCAGCCAGGGAAAGCAAATGTGGTGGCTGATGCCTTAAGTCGCAAGACTATGGCAAGTCTCAGAGTTTCTCCTTTGTCCATGGTACATGAGTTGAAAGCACAGCATGTCAGTTTAGAGATTGATGATGAGGGACAGACAGTAGTTGCATGGCATGTACAGCCAGTGTTGATTGATCATATCAGAATGGCTACTCAGAATAATGAAAAATATCAGAAGCTACTGAAAGAAGTCCAGCAGGGAAAGAAACTTGAACTTACTATGAGAAATGATGGTTTATTGCTACATCAGGGCAGAATGTGCATTCCTAATGATGTGGAATTGAGAAGGATCATTATGAAGGAAGCACATGAGTCTCCTTTTGCTATGCATCCTGGTAGAACTAAAATGTACAAAGGGCTAAAAGAGCATTACTAGTGGATGGGTATGAAAAGGGATGTAGCTAATTTTCTCTCCAAATGCCTAACTTGTCAGCAAGTGAAGGCAGAACATTAAGTACCAGCAGGTTTGTTACATCCATTGCCAGTACCAGAGTGGAAATGGGAACAGATAACTATAGATTTTGTGATGGGACTTCCAAGGACACAGAATAGTCATGATGCAGTATGGGTTATAGTTGACAGACTGACCAAGTCTGCTCACTTTTTGCCAATCCAGATGGACTATAGCCTGGAGAGATTGGCCAGATTGTATATAGATGAAATTGTAAGACTACATGGAGTGCCATTATCGATTGTATCTGACAGAGATCCTAGGTTCACTTCTAGATTCTGGGGTAGTCTTCAGAGAGCCCTAGGAACTAGATTGAACTTCAGCACGGCATTCCACCCATAGACAGATGGCCAGTCTGAGAGGGTAATTCAGATATTGGAGGATATGCTACGGGCTTGTGTGATTGAGTTTGAAGGTAGTTGGGATACACACTTGCCTTTGATTGAGTTTGCTTATAACAATAGCTACCAATCAAGCATTGGGATGCCTCCATATGAAGCTTTGTATGGCAGAAAGTGCAGAACTCCCCTATGTTGGGATGAAGTAGGTGAAAGAAAGATGATTGGGCTAGAAATTGTTCAACAGACAGAGGAAAAGATCAGATTAATTAGAGATCGACTCAAGGCTGCATCAGACAGCCAGAAGTCCTATATTGATCTAAAGAGAAGAGATATTGAATATGTAGTGGGTGATAAGGTATTCCTCAAAGTTTCTCCTTGGAAGAGGATTATGAGATTTGGCAGAAAGGGGAAACTGAGTCATCGCTTTATTAGACCATATGAGGTTCTGGAAAAAGTGGGTCCTTTGGCATATCGATTGGCATTACCTCCAGAGCTAGAAAGGATACACAGTGTCTTCCATATGTCCATGTTAAGGAGGTACAGATCTGACCCATCTCATATTCTATCAGTTGTAGAGATTGAGGTAAATCCAGACCTTTCATATGAAGAAGAACTTATAGAGATTCTGGCATATGAGGTAAAGCAGCTAAGGAACAAACAGATACTCTTGGTGAAAGTGTTGTGGAACCATCATACAGGCTAGGAAGCTACTTGGGAACATGAAAAGGACATGAGGAGACAACACCTGACTATTCAAATATTACACCCTGGTAAAATTTCGAGATGAAATTTATTTTAAGGTGGGTAGAATTGTAACACCCCTATATTTGATAGTGCGTTCTACTCTTCTGATGACCAATGTCTGTCCGAACAGCTAGAATACCTAGAACTATACTTAAATGTTAGTGAGGAAACATAAAATAATGAAATACAAAAGAGGGAAATACAAGAAAAACAAAGAAAAAATAATAGCAATGAAATGTAACCAAGTTAAGCAGTAAAACCGTAGCGATAGGTGGCCTTGCAGGAAGTTATGGCGTGGATCGTTGACTAGCCCTGGACCACGGGAAACCCTAGAAAATATTTTTAAGACTTAAATAAACATCTATTGAAGCATAAATTACATTAGAAATGTCAAAGAAAAATTAAGTAATTAGTACAAAGAAAAATGAGAAATCGAGAAACCGACAAAATCGGTGTTATCGAAAAATCGGGAATACAATCCGAATAGGGGCATTGTGGTCAATTGACATCCCGAGTTGCCTTTTTGCCTAAATTTCCATTACAAATAAATAGTATTTAAATTTGGGGACCCCATGAAAAAGGAAATTAAATGTGTAATGAAATGTAGGGAAATGTGGGGATTAAATGCAATTATGAAAACTTTAAACTATAATAAGATTAAAATAAATTAGTGGAGCACTATGTACACCTTAAAAAATTATTGAGGGAAAAATTAGTGGAGCACTAACTATTTCATCTTCTTCTTCCACAAATCCTTCAAAGTTGCTGAACCCAACTTCTCTCCCAAACCACCATTGCCGTCCCTTTTGTGAGCTTCATACATCCATGATCCAGCTTCAAGTGGTTATGGTTTCTTCATTAGAAGTTGTCAACACATCTTGGGCAGCAATTACGGAGCAAGAAAGATAAGTTTTGGTGAGTTTTTAAGAAGCTTCAAAAGAGATAAGTGGTTGTTTTCATTTATTGTTTCATTAAAATTGTAACTAAGGTTGTGGTGAGTTGATTTATGGAAGAAAAGTTGAAGTTTTGATGAGTTAGGTTCATGCTCCATTTTGGCAGCCATGGAAGTTCAATATGTTAACTTGTTTTCTTCATGTATTTGGTGATTTGGGGTATTGATTTAAGTATTTAAATGTATTGAAGTTGATTTCCATGTATAAAGTTTGAATGGTAAGTTTGAAAAGTGAAAATTGAAATTTGATGTGAATGTGTTACTTGGGCAGCCTCATGGTAAAGATTGGTAATGTTTAAGTTCATGAAATGTTGTTGAAGTATGGTACAAAAAAATGGCAGCATATGTATATGAAATAGTAGTGATAAGGTATGTAATTTGATGATGGAAGTATGTGTAATAATTAGGAGAGTTTATGTGTATATATTGTTGGGTTTGGACTTTGTGAATTATGATTGCATTTGGTGTATTGTGAAGTTGTTATATTCTTTCCAAGTTGACCTATAATGTAAAGTAATGAATGGTTATGGTTAGTACCAAATGCAGAATGGTTTGGGGAAGTAAGGATATAGTTGGTGAATGTGTGTTTGGTTTGGTGTTTGAGAGGCATGTAGAGGGAAGTGTGCAAATGAACCTATAACCCTAAGTGTGTGACTCCAATTGGTGTGAGGTCAATTGGAGGTGAAACTAGGCACAAAATGTGCCAACTTTCATGAAGAAATCCTACCTAAATTCTGTCCAAAAAGTGACATGAGAATTGACCAAACCCGGATTAGTGACTTTGCAAACCTGAAAATTGACCATTTGGACAGCTGTCAGTGTTTTGGCCATAACTCACTCAAAACAGGTCCAATTGACCTGATATTTATACCATGGATAGCTTAGACATAGAGCTACAACTCTTATAAAGACATCAAAAACCAGAAATGACCATAAATAAGTCAAAATGCTTTCACAAATTCGGGTAAAAAAACTGCCAGAACCGGAAATGACCTAAGTTTGCCATTTTAGTACAATCTGACCAGCAATAGTAAAATGACCATAACTTGGTCTAGTAAACTCCAGATGACCTAAAATTTGTGGCAAAAGTTCACTAAGATATAGACCTACAAGTTTGTAAGTCATACCAGAAATCGAAAACCGAGGAAATTAGGTCATCTGGCTAGGTCAAAATAGCATACCGAAATCCGATAAATTGCAATAAAATGCTATACACTTGAAAATGAATTCGGTAACATGTATCAACACTAAAGGACTATAAAATGTGACATATTGGTAAAATTAAATTTTATTTCCCTGGAGTACATTAAGGGTCAACATTATAGGTTGACTAAGGAAGGCAATAGTATTAACTAAATTAATTATTGAACCTTATTGTTAGAGACAGTTTAAATGAGTACTGAAACACTTTAAATTGTGTGTTTCAGTTAGCAAAGACTTAGGGAAGGGGAAGGAAACACTGAGTCAGGGCCAAGAGGTTACTCTTCAGAGGTTTGTGCACAACAGTTATTTCTTTTGAATTTTCAATTGAAATAAATTATCACAATTTGTATGTTATTGCTTAAATTGTAAAAAAATTGTTTGAATGATATTTGATGGATACTTATTGCTTGAAAAATATTGCAAATGGTTTGAAACCACAGCTATCATTTATATTGATTGGATTCCTTGCTAGCTTGTCTAGTGGGGCGAATTGGCTTTGAATTCCCTCTCTAGCTGAAGTGTTGAGGTGTGTGCCAGTTGACGGCGAATAGGATGAGTACTTATATAATTGCTAGCTAGCTATGTTATTTGTTATTATCCATCGGCTTTTGGGACGAATTGGACTATGGAATCATGATTAAGCTATGTGTGTGATTTATTGATATTTATTGTGATATTGTGAAATGGAGTTTAATTCTTTATGACATTCACTGTCTTTTGAATTCAACTATAATTTTAAGTATCCACAGTTCATATGATTTATGGTTTACGGTTTTAAATTGTATTTTCTTAATGTTGTGCACCATTGAGACATTGGCTTAGCGATAGCTTTTTCATTGCTGTCGCAGGTAAACAGAAGGATTGAGCAGCAAATTAGGCTTCTTGTGCTACATTTTGAGATTTCGCCGGGTATATTGAGTATACCATATTTTTGTAGTTTTTGTTGTAATGTATGTGCTCTGTATGTATATATTGTACTGGTCTTGAGCAATTGTAAACTAAAATTATAAATTATTTTGGCCTGTAAAAATATTGTGACATATTTCTCTTATCTCAACTTTTGGAAAAACTGGAAAATTGATGTTGAATTGAGTTGACAAATGTTGAGAAATTTATTGTGTTAAACTATTATTGGAGTTTGGGATTGAAGAGATATATTAGAAGTGCTTTTTACAGGTTTTTGAGGAACTGTTTTATTCAAAATACATATGGCACTTTACCAAAATTTTTACAGAAATTATTGATACTCAGATTTGTTATTTGGTTTCACTTCAGTTAAAAATATTTTAACACGTGTCAAAAGTGCTCACCACTATAAAAAGCAATAAGAAAAGGTTTAAAATCCCTTGTAGTGTATTTAATGGGTTATCAGTAGACAAAGTTTGGTAATTCATTAGGTATACTCTGAGATTATGTTGTGCCTTCTGAAGTAGGGTGTGACAAGTTAAAGGAAGTAGGAGTATTTTCTAAAATTAATCTCAGATTAGGGTATCATCAGTTGAGGGTGAAGGATGCAGATGTACGAAAGACTGCATTCAGGACCCGGTATGGGCATTATGAGTTCATAGTGATGCCTTTTGGCCTAACAAATGCACCAACAGCATTCATGGACCTTATGAACCGTATCTTCCATCCATACCTAGATCGATTCGTAAAGGTCTTTATTGATAATATTTTGGTGTATTCTAAGACCAGGGAAGAACATGATGAACATTTGAGAATTGTCCTGCAAGCCTTAAGAGAAAAGAAGCTGTATGCTAAGTTGTCCAAGTTTGATTTCTGGTTGAATGAGACTGCATTCCTTGGACACATAGTGTTAGCTGATGGGATTAGAGTGGATCCCAAGAAAATAGAAGTAGTAATGGAATGGAAGCCTCCCAGAAATACAACTGAGGTCAGAAGTTTCTTGAGGCTAACTGGGTATTATAGAAGATTTGTGAAGGGATTTTCTTTAATAGTTGCTCCAATGACCAAGTTGTTACACAAGAATATCATATTTGACTGGAATGACAAGTGTCAGGCCAATTTTAAGAAGTTGAAGGCTATGTTGACAGAGGCACCAGTGTTAACACAACCAGTGTCGGGAAAGAACTTTGTGGTCTACAGTGATGCCTCGCATAATGGGTTAGGGTGTGTATTGATGCAAGAGGGCAAGGTGGTCGCCTATGCTTCTAGGCAGCTAAGGCCACATGATATAGAACTTGAAGCAATTATCTTTGCACTGAAGATATGGAGGCACTACTTATAAGGTGAAAAGTGCTACATTTACAAAGACCACAAAAGTCTGAAATATTTGCCAACCCAGAAGAAGCTCAACCTTAGACAAAGGTGATGGATTGAGTTCCTAAAGGACTATGATTGTGTGATTGATTATCATCCAGGGAAGGCAAATTTAGTTGCTGATGCTTTAAGCAGAAAATCCATCACAGCTTTGAGATCATTGGATGCCCGTCTATCCATGGCTCTAGATGGAGCTATTTTGTGCTGAGTTACAACTGAGGTCAAACCTGCTATAGTAGATTTTAAATGGGCAGAAGGTAAATGAGAAGTTAATGGCTACTATGAGCAAAATCTCAGAAGGGAAGGCAACTGACTATAAAGTGAAAGCAGATGGGTGTTTGTACTACAAAGAAAGAGTGTGTGCACTAGATGATGGGGAATTAAAAGCCAGTATTCTAAAGGAGGCACACACCAGTGTTTATGCTATGCACCCAGGAAGTACAAAAATGTATCATTATCTGAAGCTTCATTATTGGTGGCCAAGTATGAAGAAGGACATATATGGCTATGTGACTAAATGCTTGACATGTCAGCAAGTCAAGGCAGAACATCAAGTTCCATCAAGTTTGCTACAACCTATACGCATACCTGAATGGAAATGGGATCGAGTCACCATGGATTTTGTAAGTGGTCTACCTCTCACCCAGAAGAAGCATGGCTTGATATGGGTGATAGTGGATAGATTGATGAAGTCAACACACTTTCTGCCAGTTAGGACTGACTACTCACTAGAGAAGTTAGCAGAATTGTATACCAGTGAGATAGTTAGACTACATGGAATTCCACTTTCCATCATATCTGATCGAGACCCAAGGTTTACATCGAGATTTTGGAAGAAGTTGCATGAATCCTTGGGTACACAACTCCACTTCAGCACAGCTTTCCATCCTCAGACGGATGGGTAATCAGAAAGAGTAATCCAAGTAAACAATTGAAACTAATTGAACTAATACAAATATTGAACTAAAATGATAATAATAACATGAAATATATGTCAGTCCTTTAGGATATCTTTGAGAGTTGTGTCATTGAGTTTGAGGAAGTTGGGATAGATACCTCCCATGGCGGAATTTGCACACAACAATAGCTACCAAGCTAGCATCCTAATGACCCCGTATGAAGCAATATATGGGAGGAAATGTAGAGCTCCATTGTGTTAGACTGAATTAGGCAAAGACAAACTGGTAGGGCCAAACTTGGTGAAACAGACTCAGGAGAAGGTAAAGCTAATTAAAGCCATTCTGAAGGTTGCCTCAGACAGACAGAAATCTTATGCCGACTTGAAGAGAAAAGAAATAGAATATGTAGTTGGCGACAAAGTGTTCCTCAAGGTGTCACCATGGAAGAAGGTACTAAGGTTTGGAAGAAAAGGTAAGTTAAGCCCTAGGTTCATTGGCCCATATGAAGTTATTAAACGTGTGGGTCCAGTGGCCTACAGGCTAGCTTTACCACCAGAGCTAGACAAGATACACAATGTGTTCCACATATCTATGCTAAGAAGATACCACTCAGATCCTTCACATGTCATCTCCAAGGAAGAAATTCAAGTACAACTGGATTTGACATATGAAGAAGAATCCATACGGATCCTGGCTCGAGAAATGAAAGAGTTGAGAAATAAGTAGATTCCACTGGTGAAAGTGCTTTGGAGGCACCACAACACCGAGGAGGCTACTTGGGAAAGTGAAGAGACGATGAGGCAACAGTTCCCTCAACTTTTTGCATCAGGTAAATTTCAAGGATGAAATTTAAATTAGAGGGGAAGAGTTGTAACACCCTCACTGTAGCAATTCTGTACATTCTACTGTTCAAGTGACTGGTGTCGGTCCGGATAGCTAGAACGTCTGGAAAAATATTTAAACTAAAGTGAGAAACCATAATTAATTCAAATATTAATAAGAAAAATTTCAGAAAAATTTTAGAAATAAAATACAACCAAGTTAAATGTATCGGTGCCCTAGCAATGGGTAACCTAGTGGGAAGTTGCGGTCCTAGCAACTAGGAGCCCTAAACCCAGGAGAAAATTCATAAAATAATTTTTGGGACTCCAGAGAAGAGTCATTGAGGTTTTTATGGCATTAAAATGCTAAGAAAATGCTTAGAAAAATTTTTAGATCGGTACAGACGATTTTGACTCAATAAGCCAAACGGATGGCATTTTGGTCATTTCATCTTCAGAGATGATTTTTGGCCGACTTGTCCAGTTAAGTAAATAATTATTATGATCTGAAAAATGAATAAATATTGCAAAAAATTTAATTGAAAATGAGTAGAAAAGAAAAGGAAAGAAAAATAAAGAAATAGGGAATTATGACATCATATGATGTCATTAAAAGTGCTCCCACCAATCACATTTAAACAAGCCATTACAAACCATTTAAAAAGAGATAAAATGAGGTAAAAATTAACAAAAACAATCTCCCCTCTTCATTAAACCAGACCAGTCGTCTCCCTCCCATAACCCAACCTCCATAAAAGTTTCATCGAGCTCCAAATCCCACCTAATTTCACCCTAAAATCACTAGGTTGCTTTATTAAAAATTGATCTTGCATCTTGAACAACTTCTAGCCAGCAAAAAGAAGAAGGAAAAAGGAAGGTTTTGCAACTTGGGAGTTAGCTCTAACAAGGTTAGTGTCTAATTCCTTGACTCTTTCATTTAAATTCTTGTTAGAATGATGAATTTGAGCTAGGATATATGAAATTCCATTAAAAATAAATATGTTAAGGTGTTATCCTATTTTTGGAAGCCATGGATTTGTTATGATTTTCATGGTTTCTTTGGCTTAAATAAGTGAATAGGCTGCCCTTGATATGATTGTATCACTCAAAATATTAGTTTATGAGTTTAGTGCAAGAAAAAAAAAAACTTTGGATTTTTAGGGCTAGGATTTGAAACTCAAATATGGGGGTAGATGCAATTGAACACAAAATAATGTTGTAATGGTTATTTAGTGACCATTTGGTGTAGTTTGAATTGGAAATGGAGTGATTGGTGACATTAACTAATGTAGAGAATTAGACTGCCTTAAGTGTGTATTTTGGACCCTTTGAGTCTAGTGTGCTCTTGAGGTTATAACTCAAGCTAGGTAACTCTAATTGGTGCAAGGCTAATTGGAGGCTAGAATAGACACAAAATGCAACAATTTTGATGAAGGAACCTATCCCAGAAAACCAACCTAAGTGGCTCTAAAATTGATCTAGTTTGGGTGACCAATATGCAGTCCCTGGAAAATGACCAAATGAACAATTTTCATTCATTTAGTCATAACTCAATGTAGAAAGGTCCAATTGACCTGAATTTTTACCAATAGAAAGCTGAGATATAGCCATACAACTTTCATGAAGAAAACAAACCCAAATTTTGACCATAACATGTCTAAAAACTGACCTGCAGTCAATGTACAAAAACTGTAGAATTGATTCTGCCCAGAAATTCTGGAAAAATTATAATCCGGCCAGTTATGATGTTTAGGCCATAACTTGAGCTAAAAAACTCCAAATGGAGTGATTCCAAAAAAGAAATGTAAATAGACACAATAAGGAACAACTTTCATGAAAAACATTTGGCCAAATTTGAAGGAGCAGGCGTGAAAAACACAAGTTTATACCATTGAATTCAAAAATTTTCACCTAGGGTCACATGCATCATGTAAGATTTATTTTTATCTATTTGATTTCAATGATAAACAACATATTAAAACTCTTTTACTATGTTTTTGGATCTGTTTTGCCTTTTAAGATTTTAAAATTAATCAGATTAATTTTAGAACCCTAGATTAAATCAAGAACGATTACACTAACCTCTTAATGCCTTTGCGATATGCGTGCCTTTGAGATTCGTCTTCAGGACACCAGATGTTGTCCCTCTAGCTTGTCCACACCAAGAACACCTATGGAAGCCCTTGAACAGCTTCTAAAGCCTTTTCTATTAATTAGAAATTCAAGTTTTGCCTTTTAAGAGATTAGAGATGTAAACAGGACACTAGAAACAATTTCTAGTGTTCTTAATTCAAGAGATTGATGGCTAATCTCTTTGAATTGATGAGAGATGAAGAAGAATAGAGGGAGGGCTGCAAAATGGCGTGACCAAGGAGTGTGGCTGCTGGTTGTATTTTATTTTCTCATAACAACACTTAAATAGCTAGGTTAACACATTAAACCCTTACCACATGTCACCCTTTGATTAGCTCTAGGTTTAAGTGACCCAATCACATTGTGCCAAGTGTCAAACCTATATGTAATCTTGATTTTAATCATCTTCCATGATTAAAAAAAAACATTTGGCAAGCTTATGTGTTATGCCATGTGTCACCATCTCATGGTGCCACGTGTCACACTGCAAAATGACCAAAATGCCCCTGTGTCTTAATTTTGAGTTCTCAACCCAAAATAATTATTTTTCTTCTTCTAGTTAATTTATATCAAATATAAATTAATTAATTGATCTCTATTAATTAATTTCTCATTAATTAAATTCATATTTAAACACTTTAAACATAAATTTAACTTATATTATACATCCAATAATCTAGATTTGGTTTCAAGTCATGCTAGGGACTTTGCAAACTAATTGCAAACCAAACCTATTTAATTAATCAATTAAACTCTTTAATTAATTAATTAAATCATATTTAATTAGGTGATAACTTGTGTATGTGTGTGACTTACTAGGCTCATCACTAATTGGCAATGAGACATGATATCAACTCTTAATATCATCAGAACTCTTTCTTACCATAAATGATTTCTCTAAATCATTTTATGAACCTCATAGACCATGGTTAACACCTAGCATAGCATGCCATGGCCACCCAATTTGTAATAAGGTTTACCTCAAATGAACCTATAATCATATGTTACCATGCACTAGAATCTCTCTGTTACAAAATCCCAACTCAAGCTGGAGTCATGGTTTATGTCAAACTCCATTTGCTATGAATATTATGTTCTCTTTTAATTCCAGTTCTTGATTAAAAAGATTTTCTCATCGAAACTCTTTTACGAATAAATCTATCTGTCTGGCAGGAACTTGAAACATCAAGAATAATTAAATGAACATAGGATTTTATCTCTATTTACTTAGAGGCAGATTCCATCTTGATCAACACCTACCTCCATATATAACTAGTAGGAGCCAACACATGCCCTTATACCCATACAGTACAAGTATGAAAGCGATCAAACTCAAACTACCTATATACAAGATAAGCTGCTATCTCGGGTCTAAAGATTATATGCCTTGATATGATTTATGACAAAACATTGACAAGAGTAAACTCCATGTGCTTGTCATAAGTGTCAACTAGTTCGACCTACTTATCATTTATAAGTGCCTATCATATTTGTTATATGGCATGAGACTCACCATTCCATCTTATTTATATCTCATATAAATAACTTGGGAACAAACATGAATACAATCTTTCTGGATAAGTCATGTCCTTATTATGAAGTATCCTCGATTGTGAACCTATTTATGATGCTTCGTGCTAGAAATATTGTCGCTCATATTCTTAACAACTTAAGAATAATATTTCTAACAAAATATCAATGGACCTTTTCTATTATACATTAATATATTATGTAAACGGAAAAGTGGAAATGTCTTTTATTAATAAAAATATGTACAAGATACATACTAAATGATATGCTCTAGGACATACTACTAATAATCTCCCACTAGCACTAGAGCCATTCATTACAATATCTTAGACCTATCTTCTCAAGATGTCGGTCTAAGCGAGTCATGTGAGAGGCTTAGTGAATGGATCGGTGGATTTTCGGTGATGCTATTTTCTGCATGGCTACATCGCCGCCCAACTATTTCTCACGATAATGTGTTAGCGCCTTTCTATGTGTTTGGATTTACGGTGAGACCTTGGTTCCTTAGCTTTGTATGTTGCTCCATTATTGTCACGGTGTAGTGGAGCTGCTGACTCAATGGAAGGAACTCTGTAAGTTCTTCTACGAACTTCTTTATCCAAACTTTTCTTTGCGACATCGATGCGACAATATACTCGACCTCTGTAGTGGAATCTGCGATGCGTGCTCTATTTGGAACACTTCCAGCCCATTGCACCTCTATTACAAATGAACACATATCGGTAAACTTTCTATCATCGATATCGATTGGAAATCGAATCAATATAACCATCAATTGCAAGTCTCCACCTCCATAAATCAAGAATAAATCCTTAGTTCTTCTCAAGTACTTAAGAATATTCTTGTGATTATCGATGTTCCAAACACGGATTGGATTGATACCTGCTAGTCAAACTAAAAGCATATGCGATATCCGGCCTAGTACACAACATTGCATACATTAAACTTTCAATAGCCGAAGCATATGGAATCCTGGCCATCTTATCTCTTTCTTCAGGTGTCTTTGGACACATCTCTTTAGAAAGATGGATACCATGTCTCACTGGTAACAATCTTCTCTTGGAATCAAGCATGTTAAACCTCTTTAACACCTTTTCTAAGTATAGACTTTGGGATAAACCAATTATTCTTTTCACTCTATCTCTATAGATGCGAATTCCAAGAATATAGGTTGCCTCCCCTAAGTCTTTCATGGAGAATGTATTTGACAACCATACCTTTATGGTCGTCAACATACTTGTGTCATTACCCAGCAACAGTATGTCATCTACATATAAGACAAGGAAAGTGATAGCACTGTCACTAACCTTCTTATATACACATGGCTCATCCTCATTTTTGATAAAACCAAAGGATTTAATGGCTTCATCAAAACGGATGTTCCAACTCCTCGAAGCTTGTTTCAACCCATAAATGGATCGCTTTAGCTTGCATACCTTGGAACCATCTTGGGATTCAAATCCCTTAGGTTGTTCCATGAAAATGTTTTCTTCAATGTATCCATTGAGAAAAGCTGTTTTGACATCCATCTGCCAAATCTCATAATCATAGTATGCAGCTATTGCTAATAAAATCCTAATTGATTTAAGCATGGAAACAGGCGAGAAAGTCTCCTCATAGTCGATTCCTTGCCTTTGGCGAAACCCTTTCGCTACTAGCCTTGCCTTATAGGTCTCTACCTTTCCATCAGAACCAATTTTCTTCTTGAAAACCCATTTGTTCCCTATAGGTATAATACCTTCAGGTGGGTCAACAAGATCCCAAACTTGATTCTTATACATGGAATCAATCTCGGATTTCATAGCTTCAATCCATTTTGAAGAGTCTATATCTGATATAGCTTCTTCATAGGTAAGTGGATCATCTCCATGATCTACTTCTTCATGAGTAGGCAACTCTTGTTTTTCTTCATGAAGAAAACCATATCTCACTGGTGGATGAGATACCCTGGTTGTTCTACGAGGAACAGCTGTAGATGTTTCATCAACAGGTATTGGTTGACTAGATGGATCTATATCCATCTGATCTGTTGGTTGGTCAGAATTCTCTAATTCTAACTCTATTTGCCTTCCTTTGCCTCCTTCTTGAACAAACTGTTGTTCAAGAAATGTGGCATCTCTACTTATCACAACCTTTTGTGAAGTAGGCAAATAAAAATAATATCCAAAACTATCTTTTGGATATCCAACAAATCGACCTTTTTTTTTATCTGGTCTCCAATTTGTTAGTGTTCAACTTTTTGATATAAGCTGGACAACCCCAAATCTTAACATGCTTAAGACTTGGTTTTCTTCCATGCCATATCTCATAAGGTGTGGAAGAAACTGATTTTGATGGAATCCTATTCAGAATATACAAAGCTGATTCTAATGCAAATCCCCAAAAGAAGATTGGCATATCAGTATAGCTCATCATACTACGTACCATATCCAATAAGTGCGATTTCTCCTTCGATACACCATTTAGTTGTGGTGTTCTGGAGAGTCGGTGAGAAACAATGCCATGCTCTCTCAAGTATTCATCAAATTCAGTACTCAAATATTCACCTCCACGATCTGATCGAAGAGGTTTAATATTCTTTCCTGTTTGATTTTCTACTTCAGATTTAAATTCTTTCAACTTTTCAAAAGATTCATGTTTGTATTTCATCAAATACAAATACCCAAACCTTGATTTATCATCAGTAAAGGTAATAAAATAATGAAAACCCCCTCTAGCCATTTCTTTAAATGGACCACATACATCACTATGTATTAGCTCCAAAATATTTTCAGCTCTTAGCCCTTGTCCAACAAAGGGTGATCTAGTCATTTTACCCTGAAGGCAAGATTGACAAGTTGGAGTAGGCTCAGAGCCCAATGAGGATAGAATCCCCATTTCCTCCAGTTTTGCAATCCTATCTTCTACAACATGACATAATCTTAAGTGCCAAATATTTTTTGAACTTGAGTTGGTTTTCACCATGGCATTGCATTCTTTTAGATCACTTGCATTCAATTTGTGTTTGTCATTATTATCCAAATAATAAAGACCATCATTCATATAACCCGAACTAACATATTTATTTCCAAAATAAATATTGCAAACATCATCGATGTTGAAATTCATAGCCATTTCTAGTCAAACTAGATATAGAAATGATGTTCTTAAAAGCATCAGGTACATATAAAATATTATCCAAACACAAAACATGTCCAAACATGTAAAAAGATTTAGATCCTATGGCTAAAGCTTCAACAGTTGAGCCATTGCCAATCCGGACTCTAATATCACGAGGCATAGTCGCTCTTTGTTTGCTAGTTCCTGCATATCATTAGAAATGTGAGAACTGGCACCAGTATCTAAAACCCAAGCTGTAGATGAACTATGAGTATTATCAAAATCTAAATAACAAGATATGGACATACCTTCCAAAGGTGTATCTTTCTTGTCCTTTAGAGAAGCAAGATACTCTGGGCAGTTCCTTTTCCAGTGCCCATCCTTTTGGCAATGGAAACACTTTCCTTTGCCTCCATCAGCTTTAGTCTTCCTTTTCTGTTTAGCTATTTTCTTGGAAGGACCAGGAATCTGAGGTTTCTTTTTCTTATTGCCCTTCTTCTTGTTGGACTCTCCAGCACAAGAAGATGCAACCAAAGCTACCTCTTTCCCTTTATTGCCTGGCATATTCTTTTGGGCAATAACCAGCATGTTGAGTAAACCAGCTAAGGTGCATTCCTGTTTAGTCATATGAAAATTTGTCACAAAATTCCCAAAAGACTCAGGAAGGGACTGAAGGATCAAATCCGTCTGTAGTTGGAAATCCATGTTGAAGTCAAGATGTTCCAACTGCTCAATCAGCCGAATCATCTTGTGGACATGATCCCCAACATTCTGTCCCTCAGACATCCTCATACGGAATAGCTGTCTAGATATCTCATACCTAGCATTCCTGCTGTTCTCACCATACAACTCTTGTAGGTGAAGGAGGATCTCACTCGCACTCTGCATGTTCTCATGTTGCTTCTGTAACTCATTACTCATGGAAGCAAGCAAGTAACACTTAGCTCTCATATCATGCTCCTTCCACTTGTCCAAAATATCATGTTCCTCTTGTGTGGCCTCTGGAGGTAAGGGACCAGGAACATTTGAATCTAGAACATATCCTATATGTTCAAGGTTCAGGACAAGCTTCAAATTTCTTAGCCAATCAGACAGATTTGGTCCTGTCAACCTATTATGATCAAGTATGCTTGCAAGGATATTGGATGGTGGTGGTTGTTTTGTGCTCATTTTTATCAGAAAATTAACTGTAGAAAATAACCAGATTAATTAGTAAATGTATCATGTAATTAACCAAAATAATTATGGTCTTTTAATCAAATTGGTCCTCCCACTAACTTAGCGAATCCTACACTTCCAAAGTAGAAAATGGAAATCCTAGTTGGATGGATTTCTAGTGGGTGATTGAATTCTTATAATTCTATTGATTATCCTCAGGTACATCCATTATTGGAATTACAATAAACTATAAGTGAGCAACTCCTTGCCCATCACATCTCATGTGAGTTTCAATCCTTTACCTAGCCCCTAATGCTCAAAATCTCAGGTACATCCATTATTGACTTATCTTGCATTAGTTAAGTTGATCCCATTGAGCGATAATTATGTAAATAATTTTAATGTCCTCAGTACATCAAATATTGGCCACTAAACCATTTACATATTTACAACATCTTATGCTTAACAATTATTCTTAAGAAAATCTCTTAAATTAATTGCATCTCATGCAACTATTTAAAATTTCTTAAAATAATTGCCCCAATGGAGGGCCTATGGTATAATTACTTTAATTATAGCATTTCCAACTTAATTATTTGTTTGGAAGATTTTATGGTCATTCTAATTACTTTTATGGTCTCACTTTGCTTTGCAACCAGCAATGAACTTTTGATCTCATGATCAAACACACAATTAAATCATATAATAAACAAACTAAATGGCAAATATAGTGGCTTTGATACCAATTGAAGGCAGGCGTGAAAAACACAAGTTTATACCATTGAATTCAAAAATTTTCACCTAGGGTCACATGCATCATGCAAGATTTATTTTTATCTATTTGATTTCAATGATAAACAATATATTAAAACTCTTTTAATTTGTTTTTGGATCTGTATTTGCCATTTAAGATTTTAAAATTAATCAGATTAATTTTAGAACTCTAGATTAAATCAAGAACGATTACACTAACCTCTTGATGCACTGCAGCGTGTCTGCGCCTTTGATATTCGTCTTCAGGACACTAGATGTTATCCCTCTAGCTTGTCCACACCAAGAACACCTATGGCAGCCCTTGAACAGCTTCTAAAGCCTTTTCTATTAATTAGAAATTCAAGTTCTGCCTTTTAAGAGATTAGAGATGTAAACAGGACACTAGAAACAATTTCTAGTGTTCTTAATTCAAGAGATTGATGGCTAATCTCTTTGAATTGATGAGAGATGAAGAAGAATAGAGGGAGGGCTGCAAAATGGCGTGACCAAGGAGTGTGGCTGCTGGTTGTATTTTATTTTCTCATAACAACACTTAAATAGCTAGGTTAACACATTAAACCCTTGCCACATGTCACCCTTTGATTAGCTCTAGGTTTAAGTGACCCAATCACATTGTGCTAAGTGTCAAACCTATATGTAATCTTGATTTTAATCATCTTCCATGATTAAAAAAAAAACATTTGGCAAGCTTATGTGTTATGCCATGTGTCACCATCTCATGGTGCCACGTGTCACACTGCAAAATGACCAAAATGCCCCTGTGTCTTAATTTTGAGTTCTCAACCCAAAATAATTATTTTTCTTCTTCTAATTAATTTATATCAAATCTAAATTAATTAATTAATATCTATTAATTAATTTCTCATTAATTAAATTCATATTTAAACACTTTAAACATAAATTTAACTTATATTATACATCCAATAATCTAGATTTGGTTTCAAGTCATGCTAGGGACTTGCAAACTAAACCTATTTTATTAATCAATTAAACTCTTTAATTAATTAATTAAATCATATTTAATTAGGTGATAACTTGTGTATGTGTGTGACTTACTAGGCTCATCACTAATTGGCAATGAGACATGATATCAACTCTTAATATCATCAGAACTCTTTCTTACCATAAATGATTTCTCTAAATCATTTTATGAACCTCATAGACCATGGTTAACACCTAGCATAGCATGCCATGGCCACCCAATTAGTAATAAGGTTTACCTTAAATGAACCTATAATCATATGTTACCATGCACTAGAATCTCTCTGTTACAAAATCCTAACTCAAGCTGGAGTCATGGTTTATGTCAAACTCCATTTGCTATGAATATTATGTTCTCTTTTAATTCCAGTTCTTGATTAAAAAGATTTTCTCATCAGAAACTCTTTTCTGAATAAATCTATCTGTCCTGGCCAGAAACTTGAAACATTAAGAATAATTAAATGAACATAGGATTTTATCTCTATTTACTTAGAGGAACAGATTCCATCTTGATCAACACCTACCTCCATATATAACTAGTAGGAGCCAACACATGCCCATATACCCATACACAGTACAAGTATGAAAGCGATATCAAACTCAAACTACATAATGACCAGACCCGATCGGTATTGTCAGCTTTGGCGTGGGCCTCACGGATTTGTCCCTTGGGAGGTTTCGCTCCCAAAGCGCGTGACCAGTTTAGGTGACCCCACATATATGGCCCGATTCCCTTCTCCCATTTCCGATGTGGGGCGGCACTGCGGCGTGCGTATCGCCGTCCCCACGATCCGTTACAACCCACCAACTTCATTGGGGCGTCCTCGCACCCACTGTCGAGGGAGTCGGCTCGATACCAATTATAACGACCAGTGACCCGGTCGGTATTGTCGCTTTGGCGTGGGCCTCACGGATTTGTCCCTTGGGAGGTTTCGCTCCCAAAGCGCGACCAGTTTAGGGCCGACCACATATATGGCCCGATTCCCTTCTCCCATTTCCGATGTGGACGGGCGGCACTGCGAGCGTTACGTGTCCCCACGATCCGTTACAACCCACCAACTTCGGGGCGTCCTCGCACCCACTGCGTCTTGGAGAGTCGGCTCGATACCAATTGTAACGACCAGCCCGGCCAGTATTGTCGCTTTGGCGTGGGCCTCACGGATTTGTCCCTTGGGAGGTTTCGCTCCCAAAAGCGCTGACCAGTTTAGGTGACCCCACATATATGGCCCCGATTCCCTTCTCCCATTTCCGATGTGGGACGGGCGGCACCTGCAGGCGTTACGTATCGCCGTCCCCACAGTCCGTTACAACCCACCAACTTCCGCTGGGGGCGTCCTCGCACCCACTCGTCTTGGAGAGTCGGCTCGATACCACATTTGTCACGACCCAACCTATGGGCGGACCGGCACTAGGACACAGGCGACCTAAAGCCCGAGGCGTAGTAAGCCTTAGCTGTTCATTTACCCAATTCTAAGGCCCATTGGGCCCAAATTCAGAAAACAAGCGGACAGAGTCAGGCCATAAAATGGACTTTCCAGCGGGAGTTTTCGACTCACACGAGCTGTAAACACAATATATTGTCAATTGGGGAGCTCAGCTCACCCTCCACTTACTCATCAACATAAATTAAATGGGAGCTCAGCTCCCTCATCTAATCCATCAAAGATGCATAGCACATTTAAGTTCTGGTCCAAAATAATAATTTAGTTTAGACCCAAATCAAATAAACATTTCTAACACATGCGGAAATTCTAAGATTTAACAAGTTTATACAAGCGAGTAATCGACTGCGAGGGAGAAAGCGAGTTAACCTCAAAAATATCCTCTGTGGCTGTAAAATTTTTGAGCAGAGTGGCGTTCGACTCGAGAGTAAAATATCAATTTTAACCATAATCTCTATAACTATCTGTAACTAATGCACCTGTAGCGTGAAATGCAACATCAACATCATATTCACATCATAGCATCAAAAGGTAATTTGGAGCACTCACGCACCTGTAGCATCAATCATAATATATTGGGGCTGATCCCTATCTGACTCTCTTAAATCCAACCTAGTGCGTGAAGAACTCAAGCGGGACTTTCGCAATAAACCAAATCGAGGGTCCCAGTGAAGAACTCAAGCCGTGACTACCCCTCGAAGGAGGTCCCAGTGAAGAACTCAAGCGTGACTACCCGTCCTATCCATAGTCCACACCACATCACACGCACGCCAACGCACGCACACCTGCTCCAAATTACCACAACAACACTCATGGCACATTATGATTATGAATGCAACATAAATCGTGCCTAGAGTTTAACTACCGAAATATCGGCATATAAGTGATGCATGCGCATGCAGAACCAAAAATAATAACGAAATTATAATTAAATTTAATATTTTACTCACGGACTTGGCGACAATCCTTTGTGGCGGTGGCGGAGGAAGAAGGTCATCGGCTCACGACAATTACATTACATTTATTTAACACAAATGACTCAATACAAATAAAGAAAAGACCAAATCGTCCTAAGTCATGCCGAAAATCCGTGAGTCTCCCTATACCTAGGACCTACCCAACTTTGCAAAAGGGCTCAAAACACACTTCTATATCCACAATCCATATATCCATATATACATAAGTAAAGTTAATAAATTATAAAATATTATGTCAAGAAGGAAAATGGTACGGTAAAGGGTTCATGCAGATGATACCTTATAGGTAGAGCATAATTGTGCTAGGAGATGATGAAATTTGGAGAGAAAGACTAAGAAACTTAGGTGAAACGTTATAATATGACCATCGGGTGTAGTTGAATATAAGAGGACATTTTTCTTTCTATCCAAGTTTAGCTTGTGCTATTGGTTCTAGAGGGTTATATAAGGAAATGGCGAGTCAAGGAGACCTAGTTATTGAGAGTTTAGTAGGCACAAATTCATACATAATTTCTGATATGAGAATGACGGTAAGTGCATACCTAGTATTAAGTATGAAAGGACGAGCAGAGTAATGGCAGGAGTTAAATTGAGTTAGCTACTAAGGCTTGCAACTGTTTTAAACTATGAGATGGAGTAAGTACTATTTATGGTTGAGATTCAATAGATGAAATTGTTGCTGATGGGTAATTTGAGGTTGAAGTTTAGAAAGCTATGGGCAGTATATATGATTATATTAAGGAGAATGAACACGTGAAGTATCTTGTTTGGAATTAAGGCATGACACATATTTCCTACAGACGTGTTAGTTCAGATGGAACTTATAGTTTATGGGGCTCATATTCATCCAGGATAAGCAATTTCCTACTAAGGCTGATAGGGAATGATAATGTTCTGATAGTTAAGTTGGAAAAAAAAAAAAAGGGGATACAAGAAAAAAAAAAAAAAAAATTTCTATGGGTAATTATAAGTGTTACATAAGGTGAAGAATGTGCTGGTAGGAGTAAATCATAGGGTTAGAATTCTTGAAGTAATGAAACTAGTATTCAAGATAAGACTAAGAAATAAAAAGAAAGTTAAAGTTGATGATGGGATAGATATCTTTGAAGGAAAAGGTGTAAGGATGAGATAGGACTAAAATTAAGGAATAAGTACAGCAGGTTGAAAAGATACCAACAATACCAAAAATAGGAAAAGGGAAGTGGATAAGATGCAAAGGACGGAAGAGAGCTCGATAGAGTCGGTTATAATGACGAGGATAAGGAGTGTCTAACCACCGCCCTGTGTTAACACTACCTATGAGCGGTGAAGGATATACAGGTGTCTTGTGGCGCCTCGAGTTGGCCTAGGTGTGTTTTGATGCGGAATGGAAAAGTAGTGGCTTATGCTTCAAGGCATTGAAGAGGCATGGGCGAACTATCCCACCCATGATTTGGAAATGGCGTTGTAGTCTTTGCACTAAAAATGGAGACACTACTGTATGGTGAAGTGTGCGAGATATACACCGACCATAAGAGTTTGAAGTACATCTTCCAACAGAGGGATTTAAACTTGAGGCAGAGGAGATGGATGGAGCTTACGAAAACTATGATTGCACCATCTAGTACCACCATGGGAAGGCCAATGTAGTAGCAGATGCTTTAGCGAAAATCTTACGCGGTTGGCGCACATTTCAGAGAGAAGAGGTTGATTCGGGAGGTACATGAGTTGATGGATCAAGGTTTAATCCTAGATCTTTCGGATGATGGTATTGTTGGCTCACTTTTCGTGAGGCCGGACTTGAGGGACGAGTTAGAGTTTCCCGGCCAGAGACCAACAATTGATGAAGATCATAGAAAGAGTCTGACAAGGTGAAGGTGGTGAGTTTGGGTTTGCCAATGATGGCGCCCTAGTGCAAGGTTCTAGGATATGTGTGCCCGATGTGGACAACCTCGGAATGAAATCATGCGAGAGGCACACTATACATCTGCAGTATCCACCGAGTTCCACCAAGATGTACCATGATGTGAAAGATAGCTATTGGTGGAATGGCATGAAGAGAGACATAGCCGACTTTGTGTCCAAGTGCTTGACTTGTCGGAAGGTGAAGTTTGAACACGGAGACCGTCAAGGAAGCTGCAAGAGCTCCCTATCCCGGAATGGAAGTGGGAAATGAGTACTATGGATTTTGTGGTGGTTGCCTCGTACCACGCGAGGATATGATTCGATATGGGTAATTGTAGACCGCTTGACCAAATCAGCTCACTTCTTACACAGTAAAGACTACATACTACGTGGCACAGTATGCGGCTCTACATTCGAGAAATAGTCGATTGCATGGAGTTAAGGCTTCCATAATATCGGCAGAGGGTCCCATTTCACTTCGGTTTTGGAGAAAGTTGCAGGAGGCACTTGGCACACAGTTGAACTTCAGTACGGCTTTCCACCCTCAGACAGACGGACAGTCCGAAAGGACGATCCAAACACTGGAAGACATGCTTCGCATGAGTGTTTTGGATTTTGGAGGTCAATGGGATGAGCAGCTAGCTTTAGTGGAGTTTGCCTACACAATGATTATCACTCCAAAGATAGGGTTGGCACCCTATGAGGCACTATATGGAAGAAAGTGTAGGTCTCCTCTGTGTTGGGCGAGAAATGGGGAAGCAAGGGTGCATGATGTAGACCTAGTGCGGTACACTTGAGGTAGTTCCTTTAATCGAGGAACGATCGAGGGCGACTTTTGAAGAGAGAAAAGTTATGCAGACCCCAGACGGAGGGATGTGGAGTTTGCAGTGGGCGACTATGTATTCCTGAAGGTATCTCCAATGAAGGGAGTCATGAGATTCGGAAAGAAGGGCAAGTTGGCACCTCAGTATATCGGACATTTTGAGGTTACGGATAGAGTTGGAGCAGTTGCCTACCGGTTGGAGCTACCACCCAACCTCTCTCACGTTCATCCCGTGTATCACAACTCCATGCTCAGGAAATACATTCCCGATCCTTCTCATGTCTTTGCCAGGATGTGATAGAGCTAAAAGAAAATTTGACATTTGAGGAGCAGCCTGTAGCCATAGTGGACTACCAAGTGAGACAGCTGAGATCAAAACAGATCCCTATGGTTAAGGTTTTGTGGAGGAGTCAGTCGGTGGAAGAGTGCACCTGGAAGTCAGAACGGGACATGCGTAGCAAGTACCCTTATTTGTTCAATGTATAATCATGTGCTTTATTCTGCCTTGTGTAAAATTCGAGGACGAATTTTCTGTAAGGGGGGAAGAATGTAACACCCCTGATTTTTTATATATTATTATTGGGCTTCGTGTAGGTATTCTCAATTCGCGGAAATTCGACAGTTGTCCGGATCTGTGAATTTCCGGCCAGACCACTCAGGAAAAGTCTCCGAATTGGATCGAGGTTTTGGCTACCCCACCATTGTCAGGCATCCCGATTGCGTTCCCGAAGTCGGAATCGGCAAAGGTAAACCCGAACCTTGCTTTTTCGTAATTTTCTAGTGCTTAAATAGGATTAAAAATTCATAAAATATTCGTGGTAGCTTAGAAAATTACGATTCTTTTTGCAATAGCTTAGTAATATTGCTAAGGACCGCGGGGCAAAGTTTTATAATTTTTAGAGCTTGTTTGGGCAATTTTTGCAAAAATGATCAATTATAAGGACTAAATTGAAATTTTTCCATATTGTGATGAATGATTGAGTTGTGGATATATGGATTGTGGATATAGAAGTGTGTTTTGAGCCCTTTTGCAGGTTGGGTAGGTCCTAGGTATAGGGGAGACTCTGCCGGATTTTCGGCATGACTTAGGACGTATTTGGTCTTTTCTTTATTTGTATTGAGTCATTTGTGTTAAATAAATGTAATGTAATTGTCAGGTGAGCCGGGACAGCCTTCTTCCTCCGCCCAGCCGCCACAGTGATTGTCGTCAAGTCTGTGAGTAAAATATTAATTTTAATTATAATTTCGATATTATTATATGTTCAGCATGCCCATGCATCACTTATATGCATATATTTATGTAGTTAAACTCTAGGCACGATTTATGTTGCATTCATAACTGTTAATGTGCCATGAGTGTTGTTGTGGTAATTTGGAGCAGTGTGCGTGCGTTGGCGTGCGTGTGATGTGGTGTGGACTATGGATAGGACGGGGTAGTCACGGCTTGAGTTCTTGGGACGTTCCTTCGAGGGTAGTCACGGCTTGAGTTCTTCATTTGGGACCCTCGATTTGGTTTATTAGCGAAAATCCGGCTTGAGTTCTTGGCACGAGTTGGATTTAAGAGAGGCGTATAGGATCGGCTCCCAATATATTATGATTGATGCTACGAGTGCGTGAGTGCTCCAAATTACCTTTTGATGCTATGATGTGAATATGATGTTGATGTTGCATTTCACGCTACTGAGTGCATTAGTTCTGAGATAGTTATAGAGATTATGGTTAAAATTGATATTTTACTCTGCGAGTCGAACGCTCACTCCTGTTCAAAAATTTTTACAGGCCACAGGAGGATATTTTTTTGAGGTTAACCTGCTTTCTCCCTCGCAGGTCGATTACTACTGTTTGTATAAACTTGTTAAATCTTAGAATTAACGCATGTGTTAGAAATGTTTATTTGATTAGGGTCTGTAAACTAAATTATTATTTTAGGACTGTAAACTTAAATGTGCTATGCATGTTTGATGGATTAGATGAGGAGTGAGCTCCCATTTATTTTATGTTGATGAGTATGTGGAGGGTGGTGAGCTCCCCAATTGACTATATATTGTGTTTACAGTCGGGTGAGTCGAAAACTCCCGTTGGAAAGTCCATTTATGGCGGACTCTGTCCGTTTGTTTTCTTAATTTGGGCCCAATGGGCCTTAGAATTGGGTAAATGAGCGATTAAGGCTTACTACGGGCCTCGGGGCTTTAGGTGGCAGTCCTAGTCTTGGTCCGGCCCATAGGTTGGGTCGTGACAAATGTGGTATCGAGCCGGACTCCCTCGATGCAGTGGGTGCGAGGCGCCCCAGGCGGAAGTTGGTGGGTTGTAGCGGTGTGGGGGCGGCGTCATGCGCTGCGCAGTGCCGCCCGACCCACATCGGAAATGGGAGAAGGGAATCTGCGCCATATATGTGGGGTCGACCCTAAAGCCCAGTCGTGGCGCTTTTGGGAGCGAAACCTCCCAAGGGACAAATCCGTGAGGCCCACGGGCCAGCGGACAATCTTGGCCGAGGTGGGTGAGTCGTTACAATTGGTATCGAGGCCGGACTCCTCCGATCTGAGTGGAGTGCGAGGCGCCCCAGTGAAGTTGGTGGGTTGTAACAATGTGGGGGGCGTCGATCATGCGCTGCGGTGCGCCCGTCCCACATCGGAAATGGGAGAAGGGAATCTGGGCCATATATGTGGGGTCGGCCTAAAGCCCAGTCGTGGCGCTTTTGGAGGCGAAACCTCCCAAGGGACAAATCCGTGAGGCCCACGGGCCAGCGGACAATCTTGGCCAGGCTGAGTGGGTCGTTACAATTGGTATCGGTAGGACTCCCTCCGATGCAGTGGGTGCGAGGGCGCCCCGGGAAGTTGGTGGGTTGTAATTTGTGGGGGACGGCGTCATGCGCTGCAGTGCCGCCCGTCCCACATCGGAAATGGGAGAAGGGAATCGGGCCATATATGTGGGGTCGCCTAAAGCTGTCAGCGCTTTTGGGAGCGAAACCTCCCAAGGGACAAATCCGTGAGGCCCACGGGCCAAAGCGGACAATACTGACTGGGCTGGGCTGGGTCGTTACACTACCTATATACAAGATAACTGTGCTATCTCAGGTCTAAAGATTGTATGCACTGATATGATTTATGACAAAACATTGACAAGAGTAAACTCCATGTGCTTGTCATAAGTGTCACTGGTTCGGCCTACTTATCATTTATAAGTGCCTATCATGTTTGTTATATGGCATGAGACTCACCATTCCATCTTATTTATATCTCATATAAATAACTTGGGAACAAACATGAATATAATCTTTCTGGATAAGTTATGTCCTTATTATGAAGTATCCTCGATTGTGAACCTATTTATGATACTTCTTGCTAGAAATATTGTCACTCATATTCTTAACAACTTAAGAATAATATTTCTAACAAAATATCAATGGACCTTTTCTATTACACATAAATATATTATGTAAACGGAAAAGTGGAAATGCCTTTTATTAATAAAAATATGTATAAGATACATACTAAATGATATGCTCTAGGGCATACTACTAACAAAATTCTCACTGTAAAATGGCTTAATGGAACAGTGAACTCTAGCACCCAAAACTGAAATTTCTGATTTATTCACCATTGGTTAGAAGTATGGATTAGCAACTAGTGCCAACACTTTTGGGAACCAAAATGTGGTAAATTTATGTGATTTTATGGCTTTTAGCCATTCTGATATTATGGTGATACTTGGCCTTGTGCGTAATAATTATTACAGCTTATTAGTTATTCTGTTGCACACAGGGAGATACATATGTGACTGATGGTGTGACGGCCTGAGGTGCTTGGTACCCAGTGCCAGTTTACCCATTTATCCGGTCCAGTCATTCAATATAGGTTACTTGGGCAACAAAAAATGGAAGTTGATAAATTTAATAAAATAATGGATATAACAAGTACCAAATAAATAAGACTACAAATAATTACCAAAAATTTGTCTGCATGAGACATCAATATACACACTGCATATTTATTTTCTTTTAGTTCTTTTTATTTTATTATTGGCCCCACTAAGAATTATTGCTTAGCACATTGCTTTTTGCCATGCATAGGTACTAGAGATACGCAGCGCGACCCAGTAGACCCCAGTCAGGGTGAGAGTTAGATCTACTAGTATCCTATGTCACCTCTCAGCTACAGTGCATTGGTAGGATGTTAGGCTATATTTTGTATTTTGTGTTTTGTATTTTTGTAAATATTGTAATTAAACTTTTATTTTGTCATGTATATTGAAACTTATGTGATTATGTATTAATGGAGTTATCTGTAAATGGTGTTCATAAATGAAAGTTGAGTATTTATTTACGATTTGAGTACAAATATGATGTGAATTAAAAGATTGGAAAGTTTGAGAAATTGATGAGAAATTATTGAAAATTAATGTGATAAATTGGGAGTTGTGGAATAAAATAATTATTAGAAGTGTTTTTTACAGGTTCCGAAAAACTATTTTCTCCATTTTTAGTCGGTACTCTGCCGAATTTTTTAAAAAATTTTCGGAATCTCAAATGAATTTATAATTTCAATAAATGACTTAAATGAGTCAAATTTCACAAATTGCATTTCATAATCATGAAGAAATAAATTAAGGAAGGATAGAAATAATTGAGATAAAATATGGTATTCCGGTACACTGTGTGGCATATCTTGCTCGGCTGCACTGTAGACGGGTAAGGGGTGTCACAATATGAGTGACAGTATTTCTAGCACAAAGTATCATAAATAGGTTCACAATCGAGAATACTTCACAATAAGGACATGACTTATCCAGAAAGATTGTAATCATATTTGTTTCCAAGTTATTTATATGAGACATAAATAAAATGTAATGGTGAGTCTCATGCCATATAACAAATATGATAGGCACTTATACATGATAAGTAGGCCGAACCAGTGACATTTATGACAAGCATATGGAGTTTACTCTTGTCAATGCATTGTCATAAATCATATCAGTGCATATAATCTTTAGACCTGAGATAGTACAGTTATCTTGTATATAGGTGATTTGAGTTTGATACTGCTTTCATACTTATACTGTGTATAGGTATATGGGCATGTGTTGGCTCCTACTAGTTATATATGAAGGTAGGTGTTGATCAAGATGGAATCTGTTACTCTAAGTAAATTGGGATAAAATCCTATATTCATTTAATTGTTCTTGATGTTTCAAGTTCCTGGCCAAGATAGATATATTTAATTAGAAAAGAGTTTCTGATGAGAAAAATCTTTTTAATCAAGAACTGGAATTAAAAGAGAGCATAATATTCATAGCAAATGGGGTTTGACATAAACCATAACTCCAGCTCGAATTGGGATTTTGTAACAGAGAGATTCTAGTGCATAATAACATATGATTATAGGTTCATTTAAGATAAACCTTATTACTGATTGGGTGGCTATGGTATGCTATGCTAGGTGTTAACCATAGTTTATGAGCTGCATAAAATGATTTAGAGAAATCATTTATAGTAAGAAAGAGTTCTGATGATATTAAGAGTTGACATCATATTTCATTGCCAATTAGTGATGAGCTTAGTAAGTCACACACATACACAAGTAATCACCAAGTTAAATATGATTTAATTAATTAATTAAAGATTTTAATTGATTAATTAAATAGGTTTGGTTTGCAATTAGATTACAAAGTCCCTAGCATGGCTTAAAACCAAATCTAGGTTATTGGATGCATAATATAAGTTAAATTTCTATTTAACATGTTTAAATATGAATTTAATTATGAGAAATTAATTAATAGAGATTAATTAATTAATTTATATTTGATATAAATTGATTAGAAGAAGAGAAATAATTATTTTGGGTTAAGAACTCAAAATTAAGACACAAGGGTATTTTGGTCATTTTATAAGGTGACATGTGGCACCATGAGATGGTAACACATGGCACTATACATAAGCTTGCCAATTGTCTTTTAATCATATAAGATGATCAAAGTCAAGATTAAATATAGGTTTGACACTTGGCACAATGTGATTGGGTCAATTAAACCTAGAGCCAATCAGAAGGTGACATGTGGCAAGGGTTTTAAGTGATGACCTAGCTATATAAGGGAAAGGATGAAAAGAAAAATTACAATCTATTATTTGCCTCATTGGTGTCGCTATCACACCCTATCCCTCTGTAAGGCATGACATGATCCCGTAGTATACCTAATGAATTACCAACTTCATCTACTAATAACCCATTAAATACACTACAAGGGATTTTAAAACTTTTCTTACTTCCTTTTACAGTGGTGAGCACTATTTACAGGTGTTAAAAAAAATTTTTTTGAACTGAAGTGAAACAGCTAACACATTTGAAGAAATAATAATTTCTGTAAAAATTTTGGCAGAGTGCCATTTGTATTTTGAATGAAGCAGTTCTTCAAAAACCTGTAAAAAGCACTTCAAATATATTTCTCAATCTCAAACTCCAACATTTAATCAGCACAATATGTTTCTCAACTCAAAAGCACAATAATTTTTCAATATTTCCAAAGGCTGAGATAAAAGAAACATAGTACAAATTTTACAAGCCCAAAATAATTTACAATTTATTTTACAACTTCAATGTACAATTTTAATTTACAACTGCTCAAAACCAAGAACACTATATACATACAGTGATCTTACATTATAATACAAAATGCAAAATATGGTATACTCAATATACCCGATGATCTCTCACTGAAGCACTAGCAGCCTAGTCTGCTGCCCTGTCAGTCTGTCTACTTGCGATAGTAATGAAAAGCTATCGCTGAGTAAAATTTACTCAGTGGTGCACAATAACAATTTGAAATGCGATATATAAATCTTTTATTGACAATTCACAAATAAAATGATTCACAATTCCATTTCATAATTTACAAAGTTCACATAACACAAATTTGATCAAATAACTGAGTAACACAATTTTGCTAATTAATAATCAAATAACTGAACAATACAGTTTTCCAATCAATAATACAATTTGATAAAATAACTGAATAACACAGTTTTACCCATCAATAACACAATTTGATCAAATAACTGAAGAATACAGTGTTGCCAATCGATAACACAATTTAGGCCATGACACAATTTTTCCACACATGCCGTGTTGTACACCACGACAAGACACACTCACCCCAATAGTCAAAATTAATGAGGGAGGAAGCTAGCTAAATAATGAGTACTCATCTACACTCACCTCAGACTGACAAGTCAAAGAGGGAGGAATATAGTCATACTCACCCCATAAATGGAGGAGGAATATAGTGTACTTATCAGAGCATTTGCAGGCGTTACGTATCGCCATCCCTGCAAGTTCCTGAGTTCATGCGTGAGAGTTCCCAGGAATCGTAGGCGTTACGTATCGCCATCCCTACTTTGCTCCAATACCACTAAACACAATTTATCTCAAATTTTCCATTTACAAAGTAGGCAACACAATAATTTCCAAATAATATTCCCAAAACCAAAACTATAAAAAATTATTCATAACTCATTTCTCCAAATAAATTTGCTAGTAAAAATAGTGAATATAAAAGTATTGTGCATGGACACAATTTAACACTATAATGTTCAATTAAATTTTTAAGTAGAAAATGAGAAGTCAAAATTATTGTGCACAAACACAATTTTAAACAATAACATACAAATAATCATAATTTATTTCAATTGAAAAATTCAAAAGAAATAACTATTGTGCACAAATACAATTTAAAACAATAACATACAAATAATCATAATTTATTTCAATTGAAAAATTCAAAAGAAATAACTATTGTGCACAAACACAATTTAAAACAATGACATATAAATAATCATAATTTATTTTAATTGAAAAATTCAAAAGAAATAATTATTAAGCACAAACCTCTGATAACTGTCTCTTGGCTCTGACTCAGTGTTTTCTTCTCTTTCCCTGAGTCTTTGCTAACTGAAACACACAATTTAAAGTGTTTCAGTACTCATTTAAACTGTCTCTAAGAATAAGGTTCAATAATTAATTTATCGAATTCTATTATTTCCTTAGTCAACCTAAGATGTCGACCCTCGATGCAGTCTAGGTGAATTAGGTTTCAATGTTATCAATATGTCATATTTTATAGCCTTTTAGTGTTGGTACATGTTACCCAATTCATTTCCATGTATAGTGCACTTTAGTGCAATTTGTCGGATTCCGGTATACTAATTTGACCTAACCGGATGACCTAGTTCTCTCGGTTTTCAAGCTTCGGTCAAAACTACAAACTTGTAGATCTATATCTTATTGCACGCGAGGGCAAAATTTCAGGTCATTCTGAGTTTACTAGACCAAGTTATGGTCATTTTACTATTTCTGGTCAAAGTGCATCAAAATTGGTCACTTTAGGTCATTTTAGGTTCAGCCAGTTTTTGGACCCGAGTTTATGCAAGCTATTTCACTTGCTTATGGTCATTTCTGGGCTTTGGTGTCTTCATAAGACCTGTAGATATATGTCTCAACTATTCATGGTAAAAATTTCATGTCAATTGGACCTGTTTTGAGTGAGTTATGGCCAAAAAACTAACTACTGCCCAAATGGTCAATTTTCAGGCCTTAAATGCACTAATCCGGATTTGGTCATTTTTCAAGTTACCTTCTAAGCAGAATTTTGGTAAGCTTCCTTCATGAAAGTTGGCACTTTTTGTGCCTAGTTTCACCTCCAATTGGTTTCATACCAATTGGAGCCACACACTTAAGGTTATAGGCCAAATTACACACTGCCCTATTGCACATTGTCCATCACTCAATCAAAGGACACATTTAACATTACCAAGTTACACATTCATGCCATTCCTGTTTTGTACCATAACCTAAACACATTTCACAACACATTTTTGGTCACTTTGGCAACTTATAACCACACTCAATATGCACCTTATAGTACAGAATTTACCAAGTCCAAGTTACACACAATTTAACTACATAATAAGCTCATTTACATGTCCAAACTCAAACCCTCATATACATACACAAGCTGCCATAACAAATACTATAATTTGACAATAATATTTCACAAACCAAACCATGAAATAACATTTTTTTGGTTCACAATTCAAGCTGCCGATTTATACCTTACTTTGAACAAAGTTCCAAGCTTCCAAATTCAAGTATACATTCACATATACTTAGCATACATCACCCAATTTATTCCTACACATATAAACACTTAATCAACCCTTTCATCTACCATTTACAAGCAAGAATAAACTGCCCTTAAGGAGTTTCCATGGCTGCCAAAAATACACATCTCCCTTAATACATCAATCTCCAAAAATCTCTCCACAATTCAAGTACCCATAACATCCTCACAAACTTTAATGAAGCAATAATAAAAAACACATACTTACCACTTTGGAAACTCTTCAAAACCTCTCCAAAACTTGGTCTTCTTGTTACCTATCTACTACCCAAGGTGTTCAACTTTCAATGAAGGGAAGTGGAGAGAAAGAAGCTTGGATCACACCTGCATGGAGCTCCAAAACCATGCGGCAATGGAGTTTCTCTCAAGACCACTTTCGGCTGGTTCTAAGGTTGAAGAAGATGATGAATATTCTGCCTAAGATGAAGATTAAGTGGTCCACTTTGGTGAGTGAGTGGAGCACTAAGTTATGTTTAATTTTTTATTTATTTAAAAGTTTCATTTTCCCACATTTAACTCCCCATTTTTGCTATTTATATTAGGTACCACTAATTTAATTTTTCATGACATTTTCCAAGTGTAATATCATTTATTTTTAATGGATATTTAGGTCAAAAGACAACTCGGGGTATCAAATGACCACAATGCCTCTATTCAGGTTGCATTCCCAATTTTTCGGTAACACTGAGTTTTGTCGTTTTCTCAATTTCTCACTTTCCTTTGTACTAATTAATTAATTTTTCTTTGATATTTCTAATGGTATTTACACTTCAATAGACATTTATTTAAGTCCTAAAAATATTTTTCAGGGTTCTCCACGGTCCAGGGCTAGTCAACGGTCCACGCCACGATTTCCCGGTGCGGTCACCCATCGCTAGGGTTCTTGGCTCGTTTAACTTGGTTACATTTCATTGCTATTATTTTTCCTTTATTTTTCTTGTTTTTTCTTTTCTTGTATTTCATTATTTTATGTCTCCTAATCAATATGTAAGTGTAGTTCTAGGCATCCTAGCTGTCCGGACAACACTGGTCATAGGAACAGTAGAACGCACTACCGAACATAGGGGTGTTACAGTTGCCACCCAAAGCCTCCCCCTCTCTTTTTCTTCATCTCTCGTCAATTCAAAGAGAATTGCCAATATTCTCTTGAATTAAAATTACTAGAAATCGTTTCTAGTGTCTCATATACGTCTGTAATCTCTCAAAAGGCAAAACCGGAATTTCTAATTGATTGGAAAGGCTTGAGAAGCTATTCAAGGGGCTGCCATTGGTGATCTTGGTATGGACAAGCTAAAGGGACAACATCTGGTGTCCTAGGCACATCCCGAAGGTGCCAAACACACTGTAGTGCATCAAAACCCGAAGGTGCCAAACACACTGTAGTGCATCAAAAAGGTTAGTGCACTTGTTCTTGATCTAATATAGGGTTCTAATGAATTAATATGTTATTTCCAAAATCTTAAATGGCATATGTAGATCTAAAAACATATTAAAAGAGTTTTAATATGCTGTTTATCATTAAAATCAAATAGATAAAATAGAATCTTGCATGATGCATGTGACCCTAGATGAAAAATTTTTGAATTCAATGATCTAAACTAATATTTTTCATGCTTCCGCTCCGTCAGTATAAGTGCCTATCATGTTTATTATGTGGCATGAGACTGACCACTCCATCTTATTTATATCTCATATAAATACCTTGGGAACAAACATAATTACAATCTTTCTGGATAAGTCATGTCCTTTGTGAAGTATCCTCAATTGTGAAGCAATTTATGATACTTTATTTTAGAAATACTGTCACTCATATTCTTAACAACTTAAGAATAGAATTTCTAACAAAATATCAATGGACCTTTTCAATTACACATAAATAGATTATGTAAATGGAAATGTAAAATTGCCTTTTATTAATAAAATATGTACAAGATACATACAAAATGATATGCTTTAGGGCATACTACTTGTGACACCCCTTACCCGACTACAGTGTAGCCGAGCAAGTTATGCCACTCAGTGTGCCGAGCACTCTATTTTTATCTTAATTAAATTTTTATCATAATTTTGAATATAACTTGTGAAATATAATTCATTTTAAGCCATTTATCGAAATTATTATTTCTTTGAGGTTCCGGAAATTTTAAAGAAAATCCGGCAGAATACCGGCTAAAAATGGAGAAAACAGTTCTTCGGAACCTGTGAAAAACACTTCCTATATTCATTTTCCATCATCTCAACTCCATTTATCAAATTCTCAACAATGTTCAATCTCAGTTCTCATTCATCCATCTCATATGATACCATGCATAAATCATAGATAAACATTCACTTTTCCATTTACAACCACACTTTTCATTATTTACATGAATATCAAAATACATTACATAAGTTCGAATACATATGAGAAAATAAAATCAATTACAAAATACCAAAATGACATCTAGCGTCCTACCAATGCACTGCAGACAGTGAGGTGACACAGACAATATGCAGAATTGTGAACTGCCTTACCGAATCTGTGGTCTACTGGCGCTCTGTCCAATCTTCAGTACCTACGCGTTGCAAAAGCGACGCGCTAAGCATAAAGCTTAGTGGTGCAAATAATAAAATAGAAAGAAATAATATGCAAATAAAAATCATAATTTCTTAGCCATTGTGTTCATAAGAACTGAATAATTACCAACTTAATGTTTAGTCGAGGGCTAATTACGTTTTATGATATTAACTTCTTCATGCATTTTGTTTATTTATTTTCTTCCTGATCTTGAGTTTCTTTGTATTCTATCGTAATCATTCCTGATATTTGATTTTCGTATTTTCTTTAACAATCAGTTCAGTTACAGTTATACTTTTCCATGACCAAGTAACCTATATTGAACGACTGGACTGGATAACGAGTCGTTGGCACTGGACACCGCGGTGCCTCGGGCCGTCATACCATGGGACGCAGAACGTCAACCACGTATGCAGTCAGTATGGCTAAAAAGCCATGATATCACATAATCGGCATTAAAGCCATGAATACGGGCATAAAAGCCATGGATACGGGCATAAAGCCATGAATACAGGCATAAAAGCCTTTCCTTTCACAGTACTGCTAAAACAATACCCTATTGGCATGCCAAACTATCCAAACCAATCACATTAGGCCTACTAGGGCATTTTGCATTTTTAAGTTTCACAATTTTTGAATTTCAAGTTTTAATGTCACTATTCATTTCATTAGTCAACAAAAAGTTGACTTTTGCATAGAACATAGGTGCATTGGTTTTAACACTTCCAATGTACCCCATTTTGCATTTAATACTTGTTAGTTTTGGTCACTTTCTCAAAACTTAGGTCATTTTGGCAAAATTGCCAATTTTTGGTTTTGGTGTCACTATTCATCATTGGTCAACAAAAATGTTGACTTTTAGAATAAAAATGTGTACATTGACTTTGGCACTCCCAACATACCACATTTGGTGTTTAAAACTTGTTGGCATTAAGTGTTAATACCATTCCAAAGTGTAACTCCACTTAAACAGAATTTTCAGTTTTGGTGAGTCAACTTCACTGTTCCATTGGACACTGTTACTGTTGGAATTTGAAGAAATGTAAAACATGAAAGTTGTTCCTTATTTTTTCTAGTTGAATTTCCTTTTTTGAATCACTCCATTTGGAGTTTTGTAGCTCTAGATATGGCTCAAAAACCCAAGCTGTCCGGATATGCATTCTGCAAAAATTTACCATATCTACAGTGCATAAACAGTAACTTGAGTCACTTGGTTGAATGGGTTCTGGCCATAATTTGGGGTAGGTTCCTTCATGAACGTTGTTTGTCTATGTCTTAACTTGTTGCTGTAAAAATTTCAGGCCAATTGACCAAATCTACAGTGAGTTATGGCCAAATGAACAGTTACTGTTCATTTGGTCAATTCTGCAGAGGCAGTTTCAGGGTATCCGGATTGGGGCCAAGTTTTGGTCCTCTTGCTTTGGTCTTTTAGGCATGGTTTCTTCAGCAAAAATGTGCCATTATAAGCCTAGTTTCCTGTCCAATTTGCCAAACATCAATTGGACTAACACAGCCCAAGTTATGGCAGTGCAAAGGGACTGAAATTTCAGTCCCTATGCTGCTGTCCATAGGGCAGCCTGCAACCTCACCTTGCCATAGTATTTTTCAGTCCCATCTATGGTCAACACATCTAAAATGGTCACTAATTGACCATTACAATGTGCCCTAACAATTTCCTAAGCCAATTCACACTTTCACCTTTCCAAACCCTAAGATTCAAATCAATTTATCCATAAACCTCAATTTAACACACTAGTTCAACATCTATGTAAATATATAGTTTAAACATAATATCCAATTCATGTTAAGTCCATTAAAACCATCAAAACACTCCCTTATTCTTCCTCCCTTAGGGCTGCCGAAATTGAAGGCATGCATAAGTATAAATTCCATTCACTTAAGTTACCAATTCTTGCTCACTTAAAGGCTTTAACATGGAATAAAGGTGATTTGAGTATTTATGTGCACTAACCTTGTTGTATGCCAATCCAAGCTTGAGAAAGCTTCACTTTCTTTCTTCTTCTTGGCTGCCAAGAGCTTGTTTAAGGTGTGGGATTTATTTTTGATGAAGGGACTTATGGGTTTTAGGGTGAGGAAGCATGGAATTTAAAGCTTGAAAGAGCTTTCATGGAGGTGGCTATGGTGGAAACCCTCTCCTTCCTCTCTCTACGTTTTTGGCTGCTGGTTTTTGGTCCATTTGGTCTTCATTTTATGTCTTTTAATGGTTTAGTCAAATGGTAGCTTAATGGTGATTGGTGGTGGCTTTTTAATGACATCACCTTATGTCATTATTAAGCCTTTTTCTTCATTTTCTTTTCTTTCCTCCACTAATCATTTTCAATTTGATTTCTAGTAATGTTTATTCATATTTTATGTTATATTAATTATTTACTCAACTGGACAAGTCGGCCAAAAATCACCTCGGAAAGCGAAATGACCAAAATGCCCTCCGTTTGGCTTAACGGGTCAAAATTGGCTGTACCGATTGAAAAATTTTTCTAAATATTTTCTTGGCATTCTAATGCCATAGGAACCTCAATAACCCTTCTCTGGAGTCCCAAAAATTATTTTATGATTTTTCCCCCGGGTCTAGGGCTCCTCGTTGCGAGAACCGCAACTTACCTCTGGTTACCCATCGCTTGGGCACCGGCTCTTTTAACTTAACTGTATTTTATTTCTAAAATTTTTACTAAATTTTTCTCATTAATATTTGAGTTAATTATGGTCCCTCACTTAAATTTAATTATTTTTCCGGACGTTCTAGCTATCCGGACAGACACCGGTCACCGGAACAGTAGGATGTACGGAATTGCTACCGGGAGGATGTTACACTACTAACAAGAATTTAAAGAAATTGCAAGGAAATATGCATGTTAGGGCACTTTCAATGTTCGGCAGCCATGAACACAATTGGGTTTGATGGCTTTTAATGAAACTAAATAGGTGTAGAGATGCCCTTTTGATGTATATAGGTGAATTGAAATCCTAAATTGTACGTGTGTGCAAGATTGGAGAAATTGGGAATTAGGGTTTAGGGCCAATTAGGGTTTTGTTGAATTGATGTTAAATTGATGCTCTAATGGTCAATTAGTAACCATTTGATGGAGTTTGACCTTAAATTGGAAGCAATTGTTGCATTGAAATTGAAAGTGGTATGCTGCCTTGTTGTTAGGATTCTGGACCCTTTGAGTCTAGTGTGATTATGTGGTTATAACCTGATTTATGTTGCTCCAACTGGTGTAAGGCCAATTGGAAATGAAATTTAAGACCTTAAGCCACTTTTTTGATGCAGTAACCTTGCCCAGAAAACTAACTTAAGTTGACCTAAAAATTGTCTAAATTCGGGTAACCAACATGCTAGCCCAGGAAAATGACCAAATGAATAGTATTTGCTCAAATGGTCATAACTTGATGTGGAAAGGTCCAAATGACTTGATTTTTATGTCAATGGAAAGCTTAGACAATTTAGAACAACTTTAATGAAGAACACAAACTCAAATTCTGACTTTAACCAATTCAAAGTGCTAGCCAAAATTCAGGATACCAAAACTGGCAGAACCAAATCCTGCCCAAAAAATCTGGACAATGACCAATCCGGTCAGTTATGGTAAAAACGCCATAATTTGAGCTACAAAACTCCAATGGAGTGATTTAAAAAGCGAATTAAACTAGACACAATAAGGAACAACTTTGATGAAGGAATTTAGCCAAATTCTCACTGTAGCTTAGTCCAATGAAACAGTAAACTTAGGTAATGAAATCTAAAAATTTGAAATAACTCTAAATGAGTTTTGAATTGAGGTTGGCAATTAATGCCAACAAGTGTAAATGTAACACCCCTATGTTCGGTAGTGCATTCTACTGATCCGGTAATCAGTGTCTGTCCGGACAGCTAGGATGTGTAGAACTACAATTATATGTTAGTGAGGAGACATAAAATAATGAAATACAAGAAAAGAAAATACAAGAAAAACAAAGGAAAAAATAATAGCAATGAAATGAAACTAAGTTAAATGAGCCAGCACCGCAGCGATGGGTGACCGCACGGGGAAGTTATGGCGTAGGCAATAGCCGACCCCAGGACTATAAGGAAGCCTCAAAATTTAGTTTCGAGACATAATTAAAGACTTGTTAAAGTATAAATTTCATTAGAAATATCAAAGAAAAATTAATTAATTAGTATAAAGAAAAACGAGAAATCGAGAAAATGACAAAACTCGGTGTTACCGAAAAATTGAGAATGCAACCCGTGTAACACCCCTATGTTCGGTAGTGCGTTCTACTGTTCCAGTGACCAGTGTTGTCCAGACAGCTAGGATGCCTAGAACTACACTTCGTTATGAGTGAGGAGACATAAAATAATGAAATACAAGAAAAGAGAATACAAGAAAAACAAAGGAAAAATAATAGTAAAGAAATGCAACCAAGTTAAACGAGCCGAGAACCCTAGTGATGGGTGACCGCACCGGGAAGTCACGCCGTGGACCGTTGACTAGCCCTGAACCGCGAGGAACCCTAGAAAATATTTTTAGGACTTAAATAGACACCTATTGAAATACAAATACCATTAGAAATATTAAATTAAAATTAAATAGTTAGTACAAAGAAAAGTGAGAAATCGAAAAACGGACAAAACTCAGTGTTACCGAAAAATTGGGAATGTAACCTGAACAGGGGCGTTGTGGTCATTCGACACCGCGAGTTGTCTTTTGACCTAAATATCCATTAAAAATAAATAATATTACACTTGGAAAATATAATGAAAATTTAATTTAGTGATACCTAATGTAAATAACAAAAATGGAGTGTAAATGGAGTAATTATCAATTAAAACATATAATATGATTATCCTAGCATGAGTGGAGCACTATGGGAATTAAAAATTCACTAAGTGGGCAGATGTAAACCCACTAAAGTCATCTTCAACCTTCATTCACTCCCATTGCCGAAATGAAGTTCCAAGGTTCTCCCATGGCCACCCAAATGCGTGGTTCATTACACCCAATTTTAAGCTAGATTTTGTTTACTTGTCTTCATTAATTTTGATCCTCACACCATGGGCAGTAGATAGGCAGCAAGAAAGGAAAGTTTTTGTGGTGTTTTGAAGAATTTCCAAAGTGGTAAGTTTGAGTTTTTGATTGTTGCTTTGTTAAAGTTTGTAAGGATGTTATGGGTGTTTGATTTATGGAGAAATTTTTGAGGTTTGATGTTGAATGGGGATGTGTACTTTTGGCAGCCATGGAAACACTTTGAAGGCAGTTTATTTTTGCTTGTAAATGGTGAATTAAATGATTGATTAAATGTATATTGTGTAGGAAATTGTTTGGGTGATGTATACTTAGTATATGTAAATGTGAATTGAAATTTGAAGCTTGGAAATTTATGGAATGTAAAGGCACCATTGTAGTAGGTTGTTAACTCTTGAAGAATGCTGGAATTCATGCTTGGTTTATAGTATATTAATGTTGACTTGTGTTGGATGTTATGGCAGTTTGAGTGTCTATATGATGGTGTGAAGTTGGACATGAAAAAAGTGTTATGGTTAGGTGATTGAATTGTTGTAAATTGAGTTAAAAAATTTTGCACTTTATGGTGTATGTTGAATGTAATTGTAAGCTGCCAAAATGACCTATAATGTGTTGTGAATTATGTTTAGGTCATGATACAACCAGAATTGACTTGAATATTGAGTTTGGTAAGTGTTAGGAGTGATCCTTGATGTGTATGAAAGAAATGCAATAAGGCAGTTTGTGTTTTAGGCCTATAACTTTAACTGTGTGGCTCCAATTGCTATGAGAACAATTGGAGGTGAAACTAGGCACAAAATTTTCCAACTTTCATGAAGGAAGCTTGCCAAAATTCTACTTTCAAGGTAGCTTGAAAAATGACCAAATCCGGATTAAGTGCAAATAAGGCCTGAAAATTGACCATTTGGGCAGCAGTTAGTGTTTAGGCCATAACTCACTCAAAACAGGTCCAATTGACCTGAAATTTTGACCATGAATAGTTAAGAACCATATCAACAAGTCTTATGAAGACACCAAAGCACATAAATGACCATAAGCAAGTCAAACAGCTTGCATAAGTTCGGGTCCAAAAACTGGCCGAACCAAATTTGACCTAAAATGACAAATTTTAGTGCAATTTGACCAGCAATAGTAAAATTACCATAACTTGGTCTACATAACTCAGAATGACCCAAAATTTTGCCCCGCGTTCCATAATACATAGATCTACAAGTTTGTAGTTTTGACCAAAACCCGAAAACCGAGGAAACTAGGTCGTCCGGCTAGGTCAAACTAGTATCCCGGAATTCAGCAAGTTGCAATAAAATGCACTAAACAAGGAAATGAAATTGGTAACATGTACCAACCCTAAAAGACTATCGAATGTGACATATTAGTAATACTAAAACCTAATTTACCTAGAAGGCATCGAGGGTCGACATATTAGGTTGACTAAGCAAATATTTGAATTCAGTGAATTACTTATCAAACATTATCGTTAGAGACAGTTTAAATAAGTACTGAAACACTTCAAATTGTGTTTCTCAGTTAGCAAAGACTCAGGAAAAGGGAAGGAAACACTGAGTCCAGACTAGGAGACAGTTATCAGAGGTTTGTGCGCAATAGCTAATTCTTTTGAATTTTTCAATTGAAATGAATTATAACAATTTGTACATTATTGTTTTAAATTGTGGAAATGTGTTTGAATGGATATTTATTGCTTGAAAAGTATTGTAAATGGTTTGAAACTGTGAAAAATTGTTTGAATGATATTGATGGATACTTATTGATTGAAAAGCATTGGAAATGATTTGAAACCGCAGCTATCATGTATATTGATTGTGTTCCTCACTAGCTTGTGTAGTGGGACGAATTGAATTCCCTCTTTGGCTGAAGTGTTGAGGTGTGTGCCTGTTGAGGACGAATCGAATGAGTACTCATATTTTTGCTAGCTAGCTATGTTATTCCTCATTAGTCATCGACTTTTGGGACGAATTGAATACCTCATTAGCCATCGGCTTTTGGGACGAATTGAACTTTGGAACATGATTAAGCTGTGTGTGATTTATTGATTTGTATTATGAGATTGTGAAATGGAGTTAAATCCTTATTGACATTCACTGTCTTTTGAAGTTAACTATGTTTTGATCTCTAAGATTTATTATGATATTGTGTTAAATTCCTTCTGACATTCATTGTCTTGAATTTAACTATGATTTTACGTATCCATCATTTAAATGATTTATGAATTGTGATTTAAAGTTGTATTTGGTTAATGTTGTGCACCACTGAGACATTGTCTCAGCAATAGCTTTTTATTGCTGTCGCAGGTAGACAGACCTACAAGGCCGCAGACTAGACTGCTAGTACATCCAGCGAGAGATTATCGGGTATATTGAGTATATCACATTTTGCATTTTGTACTGTAATGTATGACCACTGTATGTATATATTGTTTTTGGTTTTGAGCAGTTGTAAATTAAAATTGTACATTAAAGTTGTAAAATAAATTATGAGATATTTTGACTTGTAAAATTTGTATTATATTTCTTTTATCTCATCCTTTGAAAATACTAAAAAATTATTGTGGATTTGAGTTGAGAAAAATATTGTGTAATTTAACTGTTGGAGTTGAGAATGGGAAATATATTTGAAGTGCTTTTTATAGGTTTTCTGAAGAACTGTGTTATCCAAAAAACAGATGGCACTCTGCCAAAATTTTTACAGAAAATTTCTAATGGTCCAAATGTATTAGTTCTACCACTTCAGTTCAAAAAGGTTTTTAACACCTGTAAATAGTGCTCACCACTGTAAGGAAGTAAGAAAAGTTTTTTTTTAAATCCCTTGTAGTGTATTTAATGGGTTATCAGTAGACGAAGTTGGTAATTCATTAGGTATACTACGGGATCATGTTATGCCTTACAGAGGGGTAGGGTGTGACATGTTTTAGTGGTATCAGAGCAAAGTTTTTAAATTCTGTTTTCATATGTTACTTGAATATTCTTTCTTCATAGTACAACTGCTCAATATCATTGTTTGATACATACAGTACATTACATTATAAATATGCACTAACGGGAGGAAATCTCCTTGTGTTGTTTGTTCAGGAGATCTAAAATCCTTGCATTGACTATGGAAGAGGGTGATCATTCAGTCGATAAATCTATTGAGGCTGAGGTGCAAGGGGATGCCCCATGCCTACATAATGTCAGTGGTTCAACAAGACAAATTTCTCACAGCATCGCAGCTTCGCTGGCCAACAGATGGCTGCAATGTTCCAACAAATGGCTGGTAATGTGCCTACTCAAGTCCCAATACAGACACCAATGGTATAACCATAGTCTCCTGCTAGGCAGTATGACAAATTGATGAAATATGGGGCTACAGAGTTTAAGGGGATAGTAGATCCTCTAGAGGCTGAACAGTGGTTAGAGAGGATGGATAGGGTATTCAAGAAACTGCATTACACGGAGGAACTCAGATTTGAATACTCAGTATCTTTGCTACAGGGGGATGCTTATGACTGGTGGAAAACCATTCCCCACAGTCTGGTAGAACCTGCAGTGTTAACATGGAATGACTTTCTCAGGGAATTCAGTCAAAAATATGTCCCTGATGCTTATGTAGACTAGAAGCTACAAGAGTTCCTAAGTCTGAAACAGGGGAGCAGATCAATGGCTGAGTATGAAAGAGAATTTTCCCGCCTGAGCCATTATGCAGTAAGTTTACTTGCTACCAGCAGGGTGAGATGCAAGAGGTTTGAAACTGGCTTGAAGCCCAGTATCAGATTACAAGTAGTCGGGTTCAAACACACTAACTTCTCTGAACTTATTTCTCAAGCCCTAGAGTTGGAAAGAATTGAGTTTGAAGCTGCTCCTGAGAAAAAGAAATCAGAGAAGACAGAGAAAGAGGGAAAATCTGTAGAACAGAGTTCTAGTGGTCCTACTGGAAAGAGGAAGAACCATGGGGGACATGGCAGAGGTGGCAAGAAGTCTGGTAGGGGAAGCTATTCAGGACAGAAGCCTCCTCTATCTAGTCAGCAGAGTACCAGAGGTTCCTATCCTCCCCGCCAATGTGAAACTTGTGGAAGAAATCATGGTGGGATATGCTATAAGGCTATTGGAGCCTGTTATAACTGTGGAGGCACAGGACACTTTGCCAAGGACTGCACCAGTAGTCGCAGAGTTGGACCACCTCCTACTACTGCAGAAGAGTCAGTTCAGAGCCCTGTCATTAGAAGTTCACAACCACCCAGCAGAGGTAGAGGCAGGGGTAGAGGTAGCCCAGCAGGCAGCCAAGGCACAGTGAAACATTTAGAGCAAGACAGTGCTCCAGTCAGAGTCTATGCAATGAGACAGAGGGAAGAGGTAGAGACATCTGATGTTGTGGCTGGTACCTTCTCAACTTTTAACCAAGATGTGTTTGTGTTATTTGATCCGGGTTCTACCCATTCTTATATGAGTGCTAGCATCATTGATTGCATTGCTGTTCCATGTACAAAAATGGACTTTGAGGTGCTAGTAACAAGTCCACTAGGATAGGAAGTCAGGGTTAATAGAATGTATAGAGATTATCCTTTGGTGATCCAAGGACACACTTTTCTGTCTAGTTTCATTGAAATGCCCTTCAGAGATTATGATATCGTCTTGGGCATGGATTGGTTAGCTAGGCATCATGCCATGATTGACTGTAGGCTGAAGACAGTCACTTTTGGTCTCCCTCAGTACAGTTGTAACACCCTCCCGGTAACTACTCCGTACATCCTACTGTTCCGGTGACCGGTGTCAAGCCAGACAGCTAGAATGTCCGGAAAAATATTTAAACTAAAGTGAGGAACCATAATTAACTCAAATATTGATAAGAAAAATTTAGTAAAAAATTTTAGAAATAAAATACAAACAAGTTAAACGAGCCGGTGCCCTAGCGATGGGTAACCAGAGGGAAGTTGCGGTTCTCGCAACGAGGAGCCCTAGACCCGGGGAAAAATTCATAAAATAATTTTTGGGACTCCAGAGAAGAGTCATTGAGGTTCCTATGGCATTAGAATGCCAAGAAAATATTTAGGAAAATTTTTCAATCGGTACAGCCAATTTTGACCCGTTAAGCCAAACGGAGGGCATTTTGGTCATTTCGCCTTCAGAGGTGATTTTTGGCCGACTTGTCCAGTTAAGTAAATAATTAATATGACATAAAATATGAAGAAACATTACTAAAAATTAAATTGAAATTGAGTAGTGATGAAAAGAAAAGAAAAATCCATAAAAATGCCAAATATGACATCATTATGATGTCATTTGAAAGTCTCCACCAATTATAATTAAACAACCATATTATTAACTAATAAAAGAGACTAAATGAAGACCAAATTAACCAAAAATACAGCAGCCACCTCCTTCAAACCAGCCAAAACGTAGAGAGAGAGAAGATAGGGTTTCCACCATAGCCATTCTTTGCAAGCTTTCATTCTCATGCTTCCTCACCATATTTCCTCAAGACCCCAACACTAAAATGAATCCTTGGACCTTGAGGAAGTGTTTTGCAGCCAAGAGAGTACAAGAAAAGTGAAGATTAAACTTGGAAAAAAAAGTGCCACTTAAAGGTTAGTGCATTAGATGCCTAAAACTCTTTATTTTCATGATTAATAACTTGAATTGAGTAAGAATTTGTAACTAAAATGAATAATAATTATGTGTATACATACCATAAATTTTGGCTGCCCTATTGAAGGAACAATAATGGAGTGTTTTGATGAACTTAAAGTGGATTAGAGATTATGTTTAAACCATATATGCATGTGGATAGTGAATGAGATAGTTAATTCAAGCATGTTGTGAAAACTCATATGGAAATTAGGGTTTTGAGAAGTGAAAATTTGACTTGGCTTAGGAAATTGTTAGAGAACATTTTAATGGTCAATTATTGACCATTTTAGGTAAGTTGACCACAATTTGGACTGAAATAATGCATGGCAAAGTGAATGTGTAGGCTGCCTAAAGACAGCAGCAGGGTGACTGAAATTTCAGTCCACTTGGACTGCCATAGCTTTGGCTGTGTTGGTCCAATTGGTGTTTGGCCAATTGGACATGAAACTAGGCTTATAATGGCACATTTTTGCTGAAGAAACCATGCCCAAAAGACCAAAGCAAGAGGACCAAAAGTTGGCCCCAAATCCGGATACCCTGCAACTGATTCTACAGAATGACCAAATGAACAGTAACTGTTCATTTGGCCATAACTCACTGTAGATTTGGTCAATTGACCTGAAATTTTTACAGCAATAATTTAAGACATAGAAAAACAACTTTCATGAAGAAACCTACCCCAAATTATGGCCAGAACCTATTCAAATATGCAGTCACAGTCACTGTTCATGTTACTGTAGATATGGTCAATTCTGCAGATTGGCAATTCGGCCAGCTGTGGTTTTTGGACCATATCTAGAGCTACAAAACTCCAAATGGAGTGATTCAAAAAAGGAAATTCAACTAGACAAAATAAGGAACAACTTTCATGTTTGCCATTTCTTCAAATTCACACTGCAACAGTGTCCAATGGAATAGTAAAGTTGAGCTACAAAAACTGAAAATTCTGCTTCCCTTGGTTTAAACTTTGAAATGGTATAAATGCTTAATGCCAACAAGTTTTGAATGCCAAATGTGGTATATTGGGAGTGCCAAAGTCATTGTACATATTTTCTACCCAAAAGTCAACATTTTTGTTGATCAATGAGGTGAATAGTGACACCAAAAACTTGAAATTCACAAATTGAAGAATTTAAAGGTTTCAAATGCCCTAGTATACCTAACAAGATTGGTTTGGATAGTTTGGCATGCCAATAGGGTTCAGTTAGCAGTACTGCACATGGAAATATGCCATTATGTGATTTTATGGCTTTTAGCCATTCTGACCTTGTATTGAGATTTGGCCTTGTGCCTGATATTATTCTGACTTGTTAGTCTGCTCACATACACCGGGAGATGCATATGTGACCGATGGTGTAACGGCCCGAGGTACTCGATACCCAGTGCCAGTTTACCCGTTTATCCAGTCCAGTCATCTAGTGTAGGTTACTTGGGCAACCAAATGAATAAAAGTGGGCAAAGTTAATGAAATAATAGATATACGAATACCAAATAAAGAAATCATACACATTCTATACATACTTACTTTCTGCTATTTTCTTTTATTATATTATTGCACCACTAAGAATTATTGCTTAGCGCGTTGCTTTTGCCACGCGTAGGTACTGGAGATACAGATCGTGAGCCCAGTAGACAGCAGACTGGGTGAGTCCATCCTGAAGTACACCTCAGTGTCCGTGTCACCTCAACTTCTGCAGTGCATTGGTAGGACACTAGGTGTCATTTTGGCATTCTGTATTAAATTTTGATTTTCTCATATGTAATTAAACTTGTGTAATGTATTTTGAGGTTCATGTAAATAATGAAGATTTATGGTTATGTATGGAAGTAATTTGAGTATTTATTTGTTGTTTATACATATGAGTACCCTGAGAAATGATGATTGAGAACTAAAATTGAAATGTTGTTGAGATCTTGATATTGAGACTTTGTTGATGAATTGAAGTTGGGATTGTTTGGAAAATTATTTGGAAGTGTTTTTAACAGGTTTCGTAGAACTGTTTTCTCCATTTTTAGCCGGTACTCCGCCGAATTTTCTTTAAAATTTCCGGAACCTCAAATAAATAATATTTTCGATAAATGGCTTAAATAAAGTATGTTTCATAAATTATATTCAAAGGCATGATATAAATTAATTAAGGTATATTAGAGTGTGCCGGTACACCGTGTGGCATCACTTACTCGGGTATACTGTACACGGGTAAGGGGTGTCACAACAGTGATGTGGTAATACATGGGGAGAGGCAATTATTGCCATCAAACATCATTTCGGCTGCACTAGCCAGAAAAATGATCAGAAAGGGGTGTGAAGCATACTTGGCACATGTGGTAGACACCCAAGTGGGGAGTCCAGCATTGAAGGACATCCCTACAGTACATGACCTTCCAGATGTGTTTCCTGATGAATTGCCAGGACTACCTCCGGAAAGAGAAGTGCAGTTTGAAATTAATGTTATGCCTGGTGTGGATCCAATCTCCATAACGCCATACAGAATGGCACCAGCAGAGTTGAAGGAGTTGAAGATACAATTGCAAGAATTACTTGAAAAGGGCTTCATCCGCCCTAGTGTGTCACCTTGGGGAGTGCCAGTATTATTTTTTAAGAAGAATGATGGCACTCTTCGCTTGTGTATTGACTACCGGCAGTTGAATAAGGTGACAATAAAGAATAGATATCCATTACCTCGCATTGATGATTTGTTTGATCAGTTGAAGGGTGCAGCTGTATTCTCTAAAATTGATTGGCGATCTGGTTATTATCAGTTGAAGGTGCAAGAGCAGAGTATTCCAAAAACTGCTTTCAGAACTCGGTATGGCCACTATGAGTTTCTAGTAATGCCATTCGGGTTAACAAATGCTCCAGCTGCTTTTATGGATCTGATGAACACTATCTTCATACCATATCTCGATTAATTTGTGGTGGTGTTTATTGATGACATTTTGATATACTCGAGGAATGCAGAAGAGCATGACAGACATCTGCGGATTGTACTGTAGACTTTAAGGGAGAAACAGCTATACGCCAAATTGTCGAAATGTGAATTTTGGCTGAAAGAAATCTCCTTTTTAGGACATGTGGTGTCAGCTGAAGGGATAAAGGTAGATTCCAGCAAGGTAGAAGCTATCCTTAATTGGAAGCCGCCCAGGAATATCACAGAAGTTCACAGTTTTCTGGGTTTAGCTGGATATTACCGTCGGTTTGTGAAAAAGTTTTCTATGTTATCTTCTCCACTGACCAAATTGCTTCAGAAAGATGTAAAATTTCAGTGGACTGATAAATGAGAGCATAGTTTTGATGAGTTAAAGAGGTGTTTAACTGAAGCTCCAGTTCTCACTTTACCTACTCCGGGTAAAGAATACACAGTTTATAGTGATGCTTCTCACAATGGGTTAGGCTGTGTACTGATGCAAGATCAGAATGTCATTGCTTATGCATCACGCCAGCTGAAACCACATGAGAGGAACTACCCAACACATGATCTGGAGCTAGCAGCCATTGTTTTTGCTCTGAAGATCTGGAGACACTATTTGTATGGGGAGAAATGCTACAATTACACAGATCACAAGAGCTTGAAGTATTTGGGCACCCAGAAGGAATTAAATTTGAGGCAGAGGAGATGGTTAGAACTCATTAAAGATTATGATTGCTTAATAGACTATCAGCCAGGGAAAGCAAATGTGGTGGCTGACGCCTTAAGTCGCAAGACTATGGCTAGTCTCAGAGTTTCTCCTTTGTCCATGGTATATGAATTGAAAGCACAGCATGCCAGTTTAGAGATTGATGATGAGGGACAGACAGTAGTTGCATGGCATGTACAGCCAGTGTTGATTGATCAGATCAAAATGGCTGCACAGAATGATGCTAAATATCAGAAGCTACTAAGAGAAGTCCAGCAGGGTAAGAAGCCTGAATTTTCTGTGATAGATGATGGTTTATTGCTACATCAAGGCAAAATGTGCGTTCCTAGTGATGTGGAATTGAAACAAGTGATTATGAAGGAAGCACATGAGTCTCCTTTTGTTATGCACCCTGGTGGAACTAAAATGTACAGAGGGCTGAAAGAGCATTACTGGTGGATGGGTATGAAGAGAGATATAGCTGAATTTGTTTCCAAATGCCTAACTTGTCAGCAAGTAAAGGCAGAACATCAAGTTCCAGCTGGTTTGTTACATCCTTTGTCGATGCAGTGGAAATGGAAACGAATAACTATGGATTTTGTTACAGGACTTCCAAGGACACAGAGTAGTCATGATGCAGTATGGATTATAGTTGACAGATTGACCAAGTCTGCTCACTTTTTACCAGTTCGGATGGACTATAGCCTGGAAAGATTGGCCAGATTGTACATATATGAGATTGTAAAATTGCATGGAGTGCCAGTATCAATTGTGTCTGACAAAGATCCTAGGTTCACTTCTAGATTATGGGGTAGTCTTCAAAGAGCCCTAGGAACTAGATTGAACTTCAGCACAGCATTCCATGCACAGACAGATGGCCAGTCTAAGAGGGTTATTCAGATATTGGAGGATATGCTACGGGCTTGTGTGATTGAGTTTGAAGGTAGTTGGGATACACACTTGCCTTTGATTGAGTTTGCTTATAACAACAGCTACCAATCAAGCATAGGGATGCCTCCATATGAAGCTGTATGGCAGAAAGTATAGAACTCCCTTATGTTGGGATGAAGTAGGTGAAAGGAAGATGATTGGGCCAGAGATTGTTCAGCAAACAGAGGAAAAGATCAGATTGATCAGAGATAGACTTAAGGCTGCATCAGACCGTCAGAAGTCCTATGTTGATCTGAAGAGAAGAGATATTGAGTATGCAGTGGGTGATAAAGTATTCCTCAAAGTTTCTCCTTGGAAGAGAATTGTGAGATTTGGCAGAAAGGGGAAACTGAGTCCTTGTTTCATCGGACCATATGAGGTTCTGGAAAGAGTGGGTCCTTTGGCATATCGGTTGGCATTACCTCCAGAGTTAGCAAGGATACACAATGTCTTCCAGGTGTCCATGTTAAGGAGGTACAGATCTGACCCATCTCATGTACTATCGGTTGAAGAAATTGAGGTAAATCAAGACCTCTCATATGAGGAAGAACCCATAAAAATTCTGGCATATGAGGTGAAACAGCTGAGGAATAAATAGATATATCTGGTTAAAGTGCTGTGGAACCATCATTCAGGCTAGGAAGCTACTTGGGAACGTGAAGAGGATATGAGGAGACAGCACCCACAACTGTTCAGAGACTAATGCCAGGTAAAATAGATATACCACATTTTGCATTTTGTACTGTAATGTATGACCACTGTATGTATATATTATTTTTGGTTTTGAGCAGTTGTAAATTAAAATTGTACATTAAAGTTGTAAAATAAATTATGAGATATTTTGACTTGTAAAATTTGTATTATATTTCTTTTATCTCATCCTTTGAAAATACTAAAAAATTATTGTGGATTTGAATTGAGAAAAATATTGTGTAATTTAACTATTGGAGTTGAGATTGGGAAATATATTTGAAGTGCTTTTTACAGGTTTTCTGAAGAACTGTGTTATCCAAAATATAGATGACACTCTGCCAAAATTTTTACAGAAAATTTCTAATGGTCCAAATGTGTTAGTTCTATCACTTCAGTTCAAAAAGGTTTTTAACACCTGTAAATAGTGCTCACCACTGTAAAGAAGTAAGAAATGATTTTTTTTTTTTAAAATCCCTTGTAGTGTATTTAATGGGTTATCAGTAGACGGAGTTGGTAATTCATTAGGTATACTACAGGATCATGTTATGCCTTACAGAGGGGTAGGGTGTGATAACCCGAATAGGGGCATTGTGGTCAATTGATATCCCAAGTTGCCTTTTGACCTAAATTTCCATTAAAAATAAGTAGTATTAAATTTTAAAAATGCCATAAAAATGAGAAACTTGACACATAATGTAAATAGTGAGAAATTTGGGTGTTAATTGCAAATTAGGAAACTTAGGGTTATTTAAATGTTAATTAAGGTAACTGGAGCACTAAGTGGATTATTTAAATGTTAGTGGACATGGAGGGTAGCACTAACCATCATCTTCAACCTTAATCTTCAACATAGCCGAATGGTTCTCTCAAGCTCTCCATCCATGGCCGTTTCATGCAACCTCCCTAAACTCCACCATTTTCAACTTAAAACCCAAAGCTTTCTTCACTAACTTTACTCCCCACATCACAAAGAAGAGTTAGATAGCAATTTTAAGAAGTTTAGTGAAGTTTTGGTCAAGCTTTAAAAGTGGTAAGTGTGTATTTTCAATTCTTGTTTCATTAAACTTTGAGTGGATGTTGTGGTGAGTTGTTTTGTGGAAGAAGTTTTGAAGTTTGATGATTTAATGGTGATACACCATTTCTGCAGCTGTGGGAATTCAGTATATTTAGCTTGTTTTCACTTGTAAATGGTTGTTTAGGATGTTGATGTAAGTGTTTATGTGTATAGAAATAATTTAGATAATGTATACTAAGTGTATGTGTGATAGTGCACTTGGTTTTGGAAGCTTGGAAGCTATTTGAAGGAGATGTGCAATTTGGAAACTTTTAAAGTGTAGTTGAAATGTGTTGTTTCATGGTTTGGTTTATTGAATTATGTTGTTTATGGTGGCAGCATGTGTATGTGTATAATAGATTGGAATTGGGCTATGTTCATGTGGTTAAATTGTGTAAATGGACTTTGGAAAATTCTAAGTTATAATGTGTATGTTGAGAATGGTTACAAGCTATCCAAAATGACCAAAATGTGTTGTTAAGTATGTTAATAGTATGGTATAAACCAGAATTGGCATGAAAGGGTTAGCTTGGTAAGTATAAAATGTGTAATTAGTATATGATGAACAATGTGTAGCAGGGCAGTGTATATTTTAGCTTAGAACCTTAAGTGTGTGACTCCAATTGGTATGAGACCAATTGGAGGTGAAACTAAGCACAAAATGTGCCAACTTTCATTAAGGAAGCTTACCTAAATTCTCCCTAGAAGGTGACTTGAAAAATGACCAAATCCGGATTAGTGACTTGAAAGCCTGAAAATTGACCATTTGGGCAGCAGTTAGTATTTTGACCATAACTTACTCAAAACAGGTCCAAATGACCTGAAATTTTTACCATGAATATTTTAGACATAGATCTACAATTCTTATGAAGACATCAAAGCCCAGAAATGGCCAGAACCAAGGCAAATAGCTTGCACAAGTTCAGGTACCAGAACTGGCCGAACCAAAAGTGACCTAAAAATGACCTAAGCCTATCATTTTAGTGCATTCTGTCCAGCATTGGTAAATTGACCATATCTTGGTCTACACAACTCAAAATGACCTGAAATTTGGCCCTGCGTGCAATAGGACATAGACCTACAAGTTTGTAGTTTGGACCAAAACTTGAAAACTGAGGGAACTAGGTCGTCCTACTCGGTCAAAATAATATACAGAAATCCAATAAATTGCAATAAAATGCAATTCACTTAGAAATGAAATTGTTAATATAGACCAACACTAAAGGGCTATAAAATGTGACGTATTGGTAACATTGGAATTGACTCACTTAGAGTGCATCAAGGGTCAGTATTATAAGTTAACTAATGAAATGAATTGAAGGGAATAGTATCAAGAAAATTTAGATATTGAATTTTATGATTGGAAACAAATTCATTGAGTACTGAAACACTTTAAATTGTGTATTTCAGTTGATAAGCATATTGAAAAGCATAAAGAACATTAATTCAAGGCCTAGGAGAATTGTGATATTAAATGCAAATTTATGTTTTGAATTGTGATAAGCATAAAAATTATTGGATATTGCAATTGACTTTGAATTCAATTATATTGTGATTTATGCTTATAAAAAGGAAAAGAGATTGATGATATTATTTTATATCTCACTATAGATGCTTGACTAGGTTATTACCCATCTCTCTTATTTGTTGAGGAGACAATGGAGTTAGCTTTGTTTTGATTACCATGGTACGTGCATAGGCTTAGATTCTCCTCTTATTAGAGGTTCGATCTAAGTTTTTATTTGTTATGGCCCTTTCAAAAGTTTCATTATTGTGATGTGTACTGTGCACGATGATTCGACCTCCCCGACCATAGGGAGTCAGAATCCGATTCGACCTCCCCGACCATAGGGAGTTAGAATCACCTCGAAGATGGCCCTTTCGAATTAGTCTTGCATAGTTAGTGAGATAAAGAATGGTTTTTGAATAGTAAAGAATTGTGAATTCAATTATGATTTATGTATAATTGATTTTGTTGGAATTACCTTAAATGTTTGGTTGTGAATTGATAAATTGAATTTCGTGATCAAAGTCATTTCATACAAATGATTTATGTTATTGGCAATGAATAATTTGATTTTTGGAATTTGATGAGTATCCTGATTTCTAAATTGTTTGTTGTAATTTTGCTAAGGTATATTAAACTATGTTTTAAGTTATCGTTGCACACCACTAAGTTCACCACTCAGCGATAACTTTGTATGCTGTCGCAGGCGAAAAGAGCATAGAGCAATTGAGTAAGCTTCTTTAAAGAGACATTCAGATCAGCTCCAGATATACCCATGTACACAGGTTTTGATGTATGCATGTAATAATATGTATGTAAATTATTTGAGTAGTTGTATAAAAACTCTTGTAAAATATTTTGGTATGTAATTAAATGTAAATTATTGTGATATAAATGTTGAGTCTTGTAATCAATGAAATGTTCTTTATGATGAGTTGGTTTGAAAATGAATTGATTTGATTATTGAGATTTGAATTGTGAGTTGAAATGAAGTTATTGGAGTTGTATTTGAGAAAATATATTGGGAGTATTTTCTTTTTCAAGTTTGAAGAACTATTTTCTCAAAACACAGCCAGCACCTTGCCGAATTTTTGAAAAATTTTTATAACACCAGATTTTAAGCGATGATTTAAATTTCATGAAAATTGTTTTAAAATCTCTTGTAGTATATCTAATGTGTTATCGGTAGGCGAAGAACGGTAATTCATTAGGTGTACTACGAGATCATGTTACATCTTCCGGAGGAGTAGGGTGTGACATGTTTTGTGGTATCAGAACAATAGTTTTAAAGTAAATTTTGAACTGTGAATTTAAAATCTTTTTATCGGTAACTACAACTGCTCAAATGTTTGATACATATAGTACATTTACATCATAAATATGAAGTAATGGAGAGAAATCTCCTTGTGTTGGTTGTACAGGAATAGAAAATCCTGTGAAAGGATATGAAAGAGAAGAATGAGACAATAGAACAGTCTGTGATGGCAGAAGTACAAGTTGAGGCCCCAGCTCCACAAAGTGTCGAAGGCCCGACTGTACCAGTTTTACCAGTACAAATTACTGCACAAATGGCCCAGCAAATGGCCACTTTCTTTCAACAAATAGTTGATAGTCTGTCAGCTCAAACTCAAGTACAGACCCAACCCCCACAAGGGCAGTGTGAAATAGAGAAGAGGGAGAAACCTATGGGTCAGAGCTCAAACAGTAATTTGGGGAAGAGAAAAGAATTGAGGAACCCCGAGCTTAAGGATATGACAGAGGCGGATCATCAGGGTAGAGAACACCAAGATTTAGTCGTCGAACAACCAGAAGTTCCTATTCTGCCCATTTCTGCCATGTTTGTGGTAAGCTACATAAAGGTATTTGTCGTAAGGCCTCTGGAGCCTGCTACAATTGTGGAAAGCTTGGACACTTTGCTAGAAATTGTACTAGAGCACCTTGATCTACTCTCCAAAGTTCACAGACAGTCAGTAGAGGTCAAGATAGAAATAGAGTTGGTACTCCACACAACCATAACATAGTGAATCAACCCGAACATAGTAGCACATCAATTAGAGCGTCCATTATGTGCCAATGAGAAAGAACAAAAACTTTGGATGTAGCTGCTGGTAAGTTCTTAATTTTTGAAAGAAATAATGAGTTACTATTTGATCCCAGCACTACTTATTTGTATGTTAGTGTTAGAACTATATCTTCTATTATTATTCCTTTTCATGGGAATAAATTTTGATGCAGTAGTGATTAGTCCTTTAAGATAAGAAATGTGATAATAAGTGAAATTAGTTTTGGAAGAGTTTATCGGTAAAAGGTATTTTCTAACACACCATAAATTATAAAGCTAAATGGCAAGCCTACTTAATGTAAGCCAAGAGGATGTAAAAGTAAATTACAGTAATAGAATTGCTCTAGATGAGGGCAAAGATGTTACTGTTAGTAATTGTTAATGGATATTGTAAACAGAATAAGATTTGAATATCAGTAAATTCGAAAAGGATAAAATATAGGAAAATTTGATCTATTGGAATGTATTGTAGTAACTATACAATGTTCTTGATGTTTATACTGTAAGCTGCAGATTACAGTACTGACTTGAGATTATTGTGTAGAGCTATGTACTACTCGATAGTACACCAAGATGAGAATAGTTGTCAATGGCATATGTATTGGTATAATTATGCCAAGACAGAATTTTATTGTTGGAAATGAGTTTGGAAATCCTACTTAGGGAGTTAAAGCTCAAAAATTATATTATTGAAAGGTTATAGTTCAGTACAAAAGGAAGTAAGTTATAGAATATTAATAGATAAACAAAGTTATGGAAGTAAAAATTTGAACAGTTGATTCAGACATAACAAAGAAATGTTACGAATGTGAGTAAGATTGTTGACTAGAATGGTCAAAGGACCAATGATTAGATAAATAATTTTAACATGACCTCAATGGTCTTTCAAAAAGGGAACATGAATCGAAATATTAGATGGAATGATAGTAAGAAAAGATTAGTGCTATATAAACAAAGTAAATATTATATTAGATTATTAAAAGTCTTATACAAATTCGAAGGAAAGAAGATTATACGATCATATAGAGAGGAGAAAATAAACGTGTTAATATTGTAAGACAGCAATTGGGTAAAATTTCGTAGACGAAATTTATTTTAAGTGGGGGAGAATTGTAACACCCCTATATTCGATAGTGCATTTCTTTGTTAGGTGTCGATTATCCGTCTGCACGGCCGGGATGCCTAGAACTACATTTAAATGTTAGTGAGGAGACATAAAATAATGAAATACAAGAAAAGAAAATACAAGAAAAATGAAGGAAAAATAATAGCAATGAAATGAAACTAAGTTAAATGAGCCAGCACAACAGCGATGGGTGACCGCACGGGGAAGTTAAGGCGCAGACAGTAGCCGACCCCAGGATTGCAGGGAACCCTTGGAATTTAGTTTCGAGACATAATTAAAGACTTATTAAAGTATAAATTTCATTAGAAATATCATAGAAAAATTAATTAATTAGTACAAAGAAAAACAAGAAATCGATAAAACGATAAAACTCGGTGTTACCGAAAAATCGAGAATGCAACCCGAATAGGGGCATTGTGGTCAATTGACACCCCGAGTTGCCTTTTGACCTAAATGTCTATTAAAAATAAGTAGTATTAAATTTTAAAAATTCCATGAAAATGAGCAACTTGACACATAATGTAAAAAGTGAGAAATTTGGGTGTTAATTGCAAATTAGGAAACTTAGAGTTATTTAAATGTTAATTAAGGTAAGTGGAGCTGAAACACCCCTATGTTTGGTAGTGCGTTCTACTGTTCCAGTGACCAGTGTTGTCCAGAAACTAGGATGCCTAGAACTACACTTCGATATGAGTAAGGAGACATAAAATAATGAAATATAAGAAAAGAAAAAACAAGAAAAACAAAGGAAAAATAATAGCAAAGAAATGTAACCAAGTTAAGCGAGCCAAGAACCCTAGCGATGGGTGACTGCACCGGGAAGTCACGGCGTGGACCGTTGACTAGCCTTGGACCGCAGGGAACCCTGAAAAATATTTTTAAGACTTAAATAGACCCCTATTGAAGTATAAATGCCATTAGAAACATCAAAGAAAAATTAATTAATTAGTACAAAGAAAAGTGAGAAATCGAAAAACGGACAAAACCCGGTGTTATCGAAAAATTAGGAATGCAATCCGAACAGGGGCATTGTGGTCATTTGACACCCCGAGTTGTCTTTTGACCTAAATGTCCATTAAAAATAAATAATATTACACTTGAAAAATATAATGAAAAATTAATTTAGTGGTACCTAACGTAAATAACAAAAATAGAGTGTAAATGGAGTAATTATCACTTAAAACTTATTAAATGATTATCCTAGCATGAGTGGAGCACTATGGGAATTAAAAATTCACTAAGTGGGAAGATTACTCCACTAATGTCTTCTTCTTCCTCTCAAATTCAACTTTGTCGAATTCCATTCTCCCTAAAAATCTCCATTACCGTCCCATGTGTGGAGCTCCATCGACTCAAGATCAAGTTGCCTTCACTAAAGTTAGAGTAAACCTCTTGGGCAGCATATTGGGAGCAGAAAAGGAGAGATTTGAAGGAGTTTTGGCAAGTCCCATTTGAGGTACATGTCCAATCTTCTTTCATTTCTTTGTTAAACTTTGTGTTAGAGTTGAGAGGAGTTGATTTATGAAAGAAAATTGAAGATTTGTTGAGTTAGTGAAGTGTTCAATTTTTGGCAGCCCTCATGTCCATGGAGAATGAATTATTTCTTCATATATTTAGTGATTTGGGGTATTGATTTAGGTGCTTCAATGTATTGAAGTTGATTTCCATGTATAAAGTTGAATGGTAAGTTTGAAAAGTGAAAATTGAAGTTTGATGTGTGTGTATTACTTTTGGCAGCCATGGAGACACCTTGAAGACAGTTTATTTTTGCTTGTAAATGGTGGATTAAAGCATTGATTAAATGTTTATGTGTGTAGGAAATCATTTGGGTGATGTATAGTTAGTATATGTGAATGTGTATTGAAATTTGAATGCTTGGAAATTATGGGAATGTAATGCATGAAATGGCAGCCTAGTTTGGTGAACTATAAGGATGTTATTTCATGTTTGGATTATGGAATATTAATGTTGAATTGTGCTGGTTGTTATGGCAGTTTGGGTGTGTGTGTGATGGTGTGAAGTTGGACATGTGAAAGTGTTATGGTTAGGTGATTGAATTATTGTAAATGAGTTTGACAAATTATGCACTTTATGGTGTATGTTGAATGCAATTGTAAGCTGCCAAAATGACCTATAAAATGTTGTGAACTATATATAGGTTATGGTACAAACCAGAATTGGCTTGAATATTGAGTTTGGTAAGTGTTAAAAGTGGTCTTTGATGTGTATGAAGGAATTGTAATAAGGCAGTTTGCATTTTGGGCTTAGAACCTTAAGTGTGTGGCTCCAATTAGTATGAAACCAATTGGAGGTGAAACTAGGCACAAAATGTGCCAACTTTCATGAAGGAAGCTTGCCAAAATTCTGCTTGCAAGGTAGCTTGAAAAATGACCAAATCCGGATTAAGTGCAATAAAGGCCTGAAAATTTACCAATTGGGCAGCAGTTAGTGTTTAGGCCATAACTCACTCAAAACAGGTCCAATTGACCTGAACTTTTAACCATGAATAGTTAAGACCCATATCTACAAGTCTTATGAAGACACTAAAGCCCAGAAATGACCATAAGCAAGTCAAACAGCTTGCACAAGTTCGGGTCCAAAAACTGGCCGAACCAAAATTGACCTAAAGTGACCAATTTTGATGCAATTTGACCAGCAATAGTAAAATGACCATAACTTGGTCTACATAACTCAGAATGACCTGAAATTTTGTCCCGTGTGCAATAAGACATAGATCTACAAGTTTGTAGTTTTGACCGAAACCCGAAAACTAAGGGAGCTAGGTCGTCCGGCTAGGTCAAACTAGTATCCCGAAATCCAGCAAATTGCAAGAAAATGCAGTATACACGGAACTGAAATTGGTAACATGTACCAACCCCAAAAGACTATCGAATGTGACATGTTAGTAACATTAAAACCTAATTTACCTAGAATGCATCGAGGGTCGATATATTAGGTTGATTAAGCAAATAATAGCATTCAGTGAATTACTTATCAAGCATTATCGTTAGAGACAGTTTAATTTAGTACTGAAACACTTCAAATTGTATTTCTCAGTTAGCAAAGACTCAAGGAAGGGGAAGGAAACACTGAGTCAGAGCCAAGAGACAGTTATCAGAGGTTTGTGCACAACTAGCTTTTAACTGATTTTGTTTGAATATTTCATATGATTAAATGACATACTTTTCTTATGCATTATGTTTAATAAGCATTGGATTTAATTCAATGATTATTGAAATTATTATAGTATGTATGACTTTAGCTTTGTGAAATGGTATTTCCATAAGTATTAAGCATTGTTATGGATTGAATAAATTATGTTCTGGAAAATTGTGATAGAACATGATTTGAATTGTGATGGTAATTATCATGGAAAAATGCAAATTTATGATTTGAATTGTGATGAGCATTAAAATTGTTGGATATTAGAATTGACTTTGAATCAATTTATATTGTGATTTATGCTCACTAAAAGGATTGTGATATTATTTTATATCTCACTATAGATGTTTGACTAGGTTATTACCCGTCTCTCTCATTTGTTGAGAAGACAATGGAGTTAGTTGTGTTTTGATTACCATGGTACGTGCACAGGCTTAGATTTTCCTCTTATTTGAGGTTAGATCTAAGTTTATTTTATCGTTATGGCCCTTGCGGAAGATTCATTATTGTGATGGTACTGTGCACGATGATTCGATCTCCCCGACCATAGGGAGTTAGAATCACATCGAATATGGCCCTTTCGGATTAGTCTTGCATAGTTAGTGAGATAAAGAATGATTTTTGAGATACAGCATGACTTTTGAGATACAACATGATTTTTGAGACACAAAATGTTTTTGAATAGTAAAGAATTATGATTTCAGTTATGATTTATGTATAATTGATTTTGTTGGAACTACCTTAAATGGTTAGTCATGATTTGATAAATTGAATTTCATGATCAATGTCATTTTATACAAATGATTTACATTATTGGCAATGAATATTTTGAGTTTTGGAATTTGATGAGTATTCAGATTTCCAAATTATTTACTGTAAATTTTGTCAATGTATATTGTACTATGTTTTAAATTATAGTTGTGCACCACTGAGTTTACCACTCAGCGATAGCTTTGTATGCTGTCGCAGGTAAGAAGAGCATAGAGCAGTGAGTAAGTTTCTTTGAAGACACATTCAAATCAGCTCCAGGTATATCATAGGTATACCCATGTACATAGGTTTTGATGTATGCATGTAATAATATGTATGTAAATTATTTTAGCAGTTGTATAAAAACTCTTGTAAAACATTTTGGTATGTAATTAAATGTAAATTATTGTAAATATAAATTTGAGATTTCATTTACTTGAATAGTTTTGTATTATAAATTTTGAGTCTTGTAATCAATGAAATGTTTCTTTATGATGAGATTAGTTTGAAAATGAATTGATTGTTTATTGAGAATTGAATTGTGAATTGAAATGAAGTTATTGAAGTTGTATTTGAGAAAACATATTGGGAGCATTTTCTTTTACAGGATTGAAGAATTGTTTTCTCAAAATACAGCCGGCACTTTGCCCAAATTTTGAAAAAAAATTTATAACACCAGATTTTAATTGATGATTTAAATTTCACGAAAATTGTTTTAAAATCCCTTGTAGTATATCTAATGGGTTATTGTGACACCCCTTACACGGCTACAGTATATCCGAGTAAGATATGTCACAAGGTGTACCGGCACACTCTATTTTACCTTAATTAATTTTTGTCATAGTTTTGAATATAGTTTATGAAATATAATTTATTTAAGCCATTTATCAAAAGTATTATTTATTTGAGGTTCTGAAAATTTTAAAGAAAATCCGGCAGAGTACCGGCTAAAAATGGAGAAAACAGTTCTTCGGAACCTGTGAAAAACACTTCCAATATTCATGTCTAATCTTCTCAAACTCCAATATCAAAATCTCAACAACGTTCTTCAATTTCAGTTCTCAATCATCCATCACATGTGATAATCAAGTATAAATCACAATTAGATATTTACTTTTCCATTCACAAATACAATTTTCATAATTTACATGAACATCAAAATACATTACATAATTCTAAATACATATGAAAAAATAAAAATTTAGTTACAAAATGACACCTAGTGCCCTACCAATGCACTGCAGGTGGTGAGGTGACACGGACACTGTGCAGAACTGCAGGATGGACTCACCCAGTCTGCGGTCTACTGGGCTCACGATCAGTATCTCCAGTACCTACGCGTGGCAAAAGCAACGCGCTAAGCAATAATGCTTAGTGGTGCAATAATAAAATAAAAGAAAATAGCAGAAAATAAATATGTAGTGAATGTATATGTTTTATTTGTTTTGAATTTGTATATCATTAACTTTGTCCACTTTCATTCATTTGTTTGCCCAAGTAACCTACACTAGATGACTGGACTGGATAAACGGGTAAACTGGCACTGGGTATCAAGTACCTCGGGCCGTCACACCATCGGTCACATATGCATCTCTCGGTGTGCAACAGAACAGCTAACAAGCTGTGATAACATCAGGCACAAGGCCAAATCTCAATATAAGGTCAGAATGGCTAAAAGCCATAAAATCACAGAATGGCATATTGCCATGTGCAGTACTGCTAACTGAACCCTATTGGCATGCCAAACTATCCAAACCAATCTTGTTAGGTATACTAGGGCATTTGAAACTTTTAAATTCTTCAATTTGTGAATTTCAAGTTTTGGTGTCACTATTCACCCCATTGGTCAACAAAAATGTTGACTTTTGGATAGAAAATAGGTATATTGGTTGTGACACTCCCAACATACCACATTTTGCATTTAAAACTTGTTGGAATTAACCCCTAAATCCATTTCCAAACCTAAAACCTAGAGAGCAGAATTTTCAGTTTTTGTGACCCAACTTTATTGTTCCATTGGGCCCTGTTGCAGTGGGAATTTGAGGAAATGGTAAACATGAAAGTTATTCCTTATTTTGTCTAGTTGAATTTCCTTTTTTGAATCACTCCATTTGGAGTTTTTTAGCTCTAGATATGGTCCAAAAACCACAGCTTGCCGGATTGCCAAAACTGCATAATTACCAAATCTACAGTACCATGAACAGTGATTGTGACTACCATTTGGGTTAAGTTCTGGTCATAATTTGGGTAGGTTTCTTCATGAAAGTTGTTTTTCTATGTCTTAACTTGTTGCTGTAAAAATTTCAGGTCAATTGACCATATCTACAGTGAGTTATGGCCAAATGAACAGTTATCATTTGGTCATTTCTGCTGGTGCTGTTGCAGGGTATCCGGATTGGGGCCAACTTTTAGTCCTCTTGCTTTGGTCTTTTGGGCATGGTTTCTTCAGCAAAAATGTGCCATTATAAGCCTAGTTTCATGTTCAATTGGCCAAACACCAATTGGACCAACACAGCCAAAGATATGGCAGTCCAAGTGGGCTGGAATCACAGCCACCCTGCTGCACTCACTAGGCAGCATACTCATTCACTTTGCCATGCTATATTTCTGTCCAGATTATGGTCAAATTTTCTCAAATGGTCACTAATTGACCATTAGGATGTTCTTTAACAATTTCATAAGCCAAGTTCACATTTTACTCCCAAAACCCTAGCTTCACATTATGATTCATACAAGATGCTTTAGTTAGCACACTAATTCATTATCCATGTAGATATATACCTTAAACATCATTTTTAGTCCGCTCTAAGTCCATCAAAACAATCAAAATCATTCCTTCCTTAAGGCTGCCGAATTCTATGGTGGACATACACATGAGTTTGGTTCATTTATTTCACAATTTCTTACCTATTACAAATCTCTAACATGGAATTAATGAGTTTGAAATACATATGTGCACTAACCTTTTTTAGGTAGATTTTTCCCAAGCTCAAAACTTCACTTTCTTTCCTTTTCTTGGCTGCCAAAAGGTTATGCAAGGTGCAAGGATAAATTTTTGTGAAAGGTGTCTAGGGTTTATGGTGAAATGAAGAGGGAAATGGAGCTTGCTTGAAGTTGTCAATGGAGGTTGGGCTAGGGTATGAATTTCGGCTGGTTTTGGGGAAGGGAATGGCTGCTGGCTTTTTGATTTATTTTGGTCTCAATTTGTCTCTTTTATTTGTTAGTTAATAGGTTGTTTAAATATGATTGGTTATAGCTTTTAAATGACATCATCATGATGTCATAAATAAGCCTTTTTCCTCATTTTCTTTTCTTTTCTTCACTACTCATTTTCAATTTAATTTCTAGTAGTGTTTATTCATATTTTATGTCACATTAATTATTTACTCAACTGGACAAGTCGGCAAAAATCACCTCTGAAGGCGAAATGACCAAAATGCCCTCCGTTTGGCTTAACGGGTCAAAATTGTTTGTACCGATTGAAAAATTTGTCTAGGTATTTTCTTGGCATTCTAATGCCATAGGAACCTCAGTGACCCTTCTCTGGAGTCTTAAAAATTATTTTATGAATTTTCTCTCTATGGTTTAGGGCTCCTAGTTGCGAGAACCGCAACTTCCCTCTGGGTTACCCATCGCTAGGGCACCGGCTCGTTTAACTTGTTTGTATTTTATTTCTAAAATTTTTACTAAATTTTTCTTACTAATATTTGAGTTAATTATGGTTCCTGACTTTAGTTTAGATATTTTTTCCGGACGTTCTAGCTGTCTGGACCGACACCGGTTACCCGAACAGTAGAATGTACGGAATTGCTACAGGGAGGGTGTTACAACTCTTCCCCTATAATTTAAATTTCGTCCTCGAAATTTACCTGATGCAAACAGTTGAGGGAACTGCTGCCTCATCGTCTCTTCACTTTCCCAAGTTGCCTCCTCGGTGTTGTGGTGCCTCCAAAGCACTTTCACCAGTGGAATCTGCTTATTTCTCAATTCTTTCACTTCCCAAGCCAGGATCCGTAGAGGTTCTTCTTCATATGTCAAATCCGGTTGTATTTCAATTTCTTCCCTGGAGATGACATGTGAAGGATCTGAGCGGTATCTTCTGAGCATGGACACGTGGAATACATTATGGATCTTGTCCAACTCTGGTGGTAAAGCTAGCCTATAGGCCACTGGACCCACACGTTCAATGACTTCATATGGGCCAATGAACCTAGGGCTTAACTTACCTTTTCTTCCAAACCTCAATACCTTCTTCCACGGTGACACCTTGAGGAACACTTTGTCGCCAACTGTGTATTCTATTTCTTTTCTCTTCAAGTCGGCATAGGATTTCTGTCTATCTGAGGCAACCTTCAGATTGGCTTTGATTAGTTCACTTTCTCCTCAGTCTATTTCACCAGGTCTGGCCCTACCAGTTTGTCTTCGCCCAATTCAGTCCAGCACACTGGAGTTCTACATTTTCTCCCATACAGTGCTTCATATGGGGCCATTTGAATGCTAGCTTGGTAGCTATTTTTGTATGCAAATTCTGCCAGTTGGAGGTACCTATCCCAACTTCCCTCAAACTCAGTGACACATGTAACACCCCCGTTGCATAGCCTGGTAGATTTCACTGTTCCGATGACCGGTGTCGGTCCGGACAATTAATGGGATTAGGGCCACACTTAAGACAACATGAGAAGCCATAAACACAAATAATTAGTAATGTTTAATTAGTTAACTATAAATAAGAAAAACAGAACATAAGAGGTTAAGCGAGCCGAGAGTCACAGCGATGAGTGACCTCCTCGGGAACGACTGCGAAGTCATTTTAAACTCAAATTTTGAACCGTAAAAAGTGACGCTGCGGTCCTTAGGACCCTTATGGACACAGTGGAAAAGAGAAAATCACAAAAAAGAACTGTTAAGTCAGTCAAATAATTAGGTCAGGGAGCCGGAAGAAATATTGGATTATTTGCAAACCGGGATGACCAGGCAAGTGGCGATTTGGTCAATTGACCCCGAGAGCTGACTCCTGACCTAACTGTCAAATAAAATCGGAGAAAAGAAAATTTCAGAATTGAGAATTAAATTAAAGAACTAATAGAAAAATAAATAAAAAAAAAGAAAGAAGATGGAAAAGTCAAAGTGATGACATCATGCATGATGTCATAAAGGCTTAATTGATTTATTTTATTAATTTGGGAATTTTGGTCTTCCTAAGACAAAAAAGAAAAGAAAAGAAAAGAAAAAAAAATATAATAAAGTCATCTTCTTCATAAAAAATGTGACTCTTTCTCCCTCACCCTCTCCCTCACCCAAAACCTCCATTAAAGCTCATTTTGAGCTTGATCAAATCCCTAATTTCACCATAGAAAAATTAGCCACCATAGTTAAAGCTTATCTAGGCAACTTGAGAAGAGGATTGAGCAAGAAAGAAAGAAGGAAAATTTGAAGAAAAGGAGGAAGAAAATTCTGCTCAAGGTTGGTAATACAAGCCTTAATTTTTCTTTGTTTAATTGGTGTTTATATGGCATTAAGAGCTTGTAAATAACCTTAAAATGAAAAAAAAATGTGGGGAAGAACAAACTGAATTTTGGGGCAGCTTGAGAGGAGTATGGTTTGCATGAATATGATGCAATTGAATGAGTTTAGAAACCTTACTTAGTTAAATGATTAACATTAAAATCATTAGAAGTAGTTAAATGCAAGAGTTAGTGAGATTAGGGTTTCAATGCTAGGGTTTATGAACCAAAATTTGGAGAAATGCATAAATGACATGTTGGACCTATTGTGAAGTGAAATAATGGTCAATTATAACCAAATAACTTGTGTGGGAATGATAGGAATGAAAACTAAATTCGGAGGTAAATGGTCATGCTGCTGGCAGCATGACCAAACCCACTTTGAAGGACCAAAACTCAAATTTTACAAGTCCAATTGATATGCCACCAATTGGAGATGAAAATAGACATAAAAGAGCACAATTTTCATTAAGGAACCATGGCCAAAAACTGACCAAAACTTGATGAAACAATTGACCAAAGTGAATTGATTGCTGGCTGCCACTGCACCAAACTGACCAAATGAACAGTCTGTTCATTTGGTCATAACTCGAGCTAGGTAGGTCAAATTGATCTGAAATTTTACCAGCAATTAGATATGATATAGACCTAAAACTTTCATGAAGAACACCAACTCAAATTAGGCCATTAACTCATTCAAATCATTGAGCAAAGTTAAATTTACTGTACTGAGATTCTGCAGAATTTTCATTGAGCAGCAATGTTTGGATGGCTATAACTCTCTCTAGAAAACTCGGATTTAGGCGATTCTTGAACCGATGGAAACCTAAGACATAGTACAACATTTCATATCAAGAAAGTGAGACCAAATTATGAACTTAACTTGGTCAAATTATTAACCAAAGTTGGACCAAAAATCTGCCAGCACTAAAATCTCAGTATGAACAGTACATATGAACAGTAAACTTATTTTGGCCATAACTTGAGCTACAAAACTCCGATTGGGGTGATCCAAAAATGAGAATACACTTAAGATAATAAGGAACATTTTCTTTGAAGGAAGTTTTGTCAAATTCCAACAGTAGATCGACCAATGGAACAGTACAACTTCGGAGAACCAAAACCGAAAATTGGCAATTTTGCCAAAATGACCTAAGCTTTAAACAAATGACTAAAACCAACAAGTTTGGTGACCAAAATGTGGTATGTGGGTGAAGTTGGAGTTCCCATACCCATTAAGCCTTAGAAAGTCAATAATTTGACTTGAATAGTGCAGTGAATAGTAACCCGAAACACAAAATTTCGAGAACGACGAATTTAACACGTTAGAGCTAGGTAAATGTGAAGTTAAGTTTATATTGGATTTATTTTAAGTTTTAGTACTGAAACATTAGAAAATTTCGTGTTTCAGTGGAAAAGAATACCGGGACAGAACCCGAGGAGTCGAGTCAAGGCCAACAGGTGACTCGTTTGAGGTTTGTGCACAACATATACTTTTATAATCATCTTTTGCATATCGTTTTGAATAATGTGAAATATTGGATTATGGCATTCTTATGATGTTTGATCTAAATTGTTGAAATTTATTATGTATATTTGAAATGAAAATGTTTAGCAAATTGTTAAGATAAGTTTTGAAACCATAGTATCATGACCATATATTTGAACACCTCACTAGCACGACTAGTGGGGGTAATTTGTTTTGAATTTTGATTCATTCTCTGGAGAAGTGTTGAGGTGTGCCAGTAGAAGAGGATGTGAATGGATATCCATATATTTGAGCTAGCTAGCCTTGTAATATGATTTCTCTTTAGCCTCTGGCTATTGAAATTCCATTTGTTTCGAATGGCATGATCTAACTGTGGGTTTTATGAAATGTGTTTTGATACTTTGAAATAAACTTGGTTTACATGTAAAATCTTACAATGCATGATTGTATTTAATTTTCATGTTTAGTCAAATTTTTGAATTAATGTGCTTTAAGTTTTGCATAAAGATTATTTTAGTATGTTGTGCACCACTGAGTCCTAGTACTCAGCGACAGCTTTTATTGCTGTCGCAGATACAGAGACTAGAGGAGCAGCAGACTGAGCTGCTGAGGTGTGAGAAGCTACCAGCCTAAAGTTTTCGGGTATAATTTATACCCTAACTGTAAATATTTCTTTTGATGTATATATTGCACATAAACGTATGGACATGTACATGGGTCTTGAGCAGCTTGTACAAAGTTTGTATAAAAGTTGTAATAAATTTTAATTTGGACTTTTTGAATGTAAATTTTAGTATGATGAATATATAAATTGTTTATCTTGAATGGAATATGAATAAATGATATTGATGGACAGTATTTTAAGAATTTTTGAACTTGTGAATTTTGAGAATTGGTTGAGATTGAGTATGAATTTGAAGTAGTGGTTGAGAAAAACTTTTAGAAGTGCTTTTTACAGGTATTCGAAGAACGGTTTTCTCAAAATACAGAGGAAACTCTGTCAAAATTTTTACAGAATTTGTGGAAAAGTAAAATGGACCAAAAATATTAACTAGTTTTAATTTTAACTAAATGTTTTAAATACTTATTAGAAATGCTCACCACTTGTCAAAGATAAGAAAATTGTTTTAAAATCCCTTGTAGGGTACTTAATGAGTTATCGGTAGGTGAAGTTCGGTAGTTCATTAGGTATTCTACGGGATCATGTTATGCCTTATAGAGGGGTAAGGTGTGACATGTTTTAGTGGTATCAGAGCAAATTTTTGAATTATGTTTTAAATTGTGAATTTGTGTCTTTTCTTTGTTAAGTACAACTGCTCAATGTCCATAATTGCTACATAAAGTGCATTACATCATGAATGTGAACTAACGGAGGGAAATCTCCTTATGTTACTTGTTCAGGAGATACCCTAGCTTCAGCCTGAAATGGAAGAAGGGGATTGCTCAGTTGAGCAGTCTGTTGAAGCTGAGGCACAAGGGGAAGCCCCAGCTTTACCGAATGTCAGTGGGTCAGTAGCACCAGCCCCACAAATGCCGCAGTTCCCTGCACAATTTGCACAGAAGATGGCTGCGATGTTTCAACAAATGGCTGGGGGTATGCCCATTCAAACTCCGCCACAACCACCTGTGGCACAACCATTGCCTCCGGCCAGACAATATGATAAATTACTGAAGTATGGGGCTGCAGAATTTAAGGGTACAGTGGACCCTTTAGAGGCAGAGCAATGGCTTGAAAGAATGGACAGAGTGTTTAAGAAATTGCACTGCCCAGATGAGTTGAAGTTCGAATATTCTGTGTCGCTCGCAAGGGATGCATATGATTGGTGGAAGACCATCCCCACGGCTTGGCGAGAACCACGGTGCTAACACAGGATGACTTCATCAGAGAGTTCAAACAGAAATACATCCCAGATGCATATGTTGATCAGAAATTGCAAGAATTTTTGAGTTTGAAACAAGGAAATCGATCAGTGGCAGAGTATGAGAGGGAGTTCTCCCGCCTGAGTCACTATGCGGAGAGTCTCCTTACTACCAGTAAAGCAAGATGCAAGAGATTTGAGACGGGTTTGAAGCCCAGCATAAGGATGCAAGTTGTGGGATTTTGACACAGCAACTTCTCAGAACTTATGTCTCAAGCACTTGAACTGGAGAGAGTTGAAGCAGAAGCAAACCCAGTGAAGGAAAAAGTCGAGAAATTAGAAAAAGAAAAGGGGGAAAAATCGGTTGAGCGAGTTACGGTGCTACCTCTGAAAGAAAAAGAAGTTTAGTGGACCCACAGGGTCGAGGTGGCGATTTGGCGAGGTAGATTTTGCAGTCGAGACCCTAGGTGCAGTCGTGATCAGCGAGGGTTCACATTCGCCCACTGTGAGACTTGTGGCAAGATTCATGGGGAATGCTATTGGGCCACTGGAGCTGCTTTTAAGCTGTGGAGGCAAGGGCCATATAGCTAAAGACTGTACTAGTGCTCAGATATGGTCCAACTCCTACTCTGCTGAAGGATCTATTGCAGTCCTGCTCCCAGGTTCACGATCGGTTGGCGAGAGGAAGAGGTAGAGGTAGAGGCACTACTTGATCGAGGCACGATTGGTCAGTCAGGACAAGGAAGTGCTTCGACCAGAATCTACGCAATGAAACAGCGAGAAGAGGCTGAGACTTCTGATGTGGTAGCTGGTACATTCTCTATCTCTGGTCAAGATGTATTTGTATTGTTTGATCCGGGTTCAACCCATTCATATGTTAGTGCTAGCATAGTCAGTTCACTTGCTGTCCCATGTGTGCAAATGGATTTTGAAGTGCTAGTAACTAGTCCGTTAGGACAAGAGGTCCGAGTCAACAGAATCTATAGAGATCGCTTTGGTGATCCAAGGACATGTTTTCCTGTCAGACTTGATTGAGATGCCCTTCAGAGAGTATGATATTATCTTAGGCATGGATTGGTTAGCCAGGCATCATGCTATGATTGACTGTAGACTGAAGACAGTCACTTTTGGTCTCCCTTTGTACGGTGATGTGGTCATACACGGGGAGAGGCATTTACTGCCATCAAACATCATTTCGGCTGCACTAGCCAGAAAGATGATCAGAAAGGGGTGTGAAGCATACTTGGCACATGTGATAGACACCCAAGTGGGGAGTCCAGCACTAAGGGACATCCCTACTGTATGTGATTTTCCGGATGTGTTTCCTGATGAATTACGTGATTACCTCGAGAAAGAGAGGTGCGATTTGAAATTGATGTTATGCTCGTGTGGATCCAATCTCCATAACGCCATATAGAATGGCACTGCACTGAAAGAGTTGAAAGTGCAGTTGCAAGAATTGCTTGACAAGGGCTTTATCCGCCCTAGTGTGTCACCTTGGGGAGCGCCAGTGTTGTTTGTAAAGAAGAAAGATGGCACTCTCCGCTTGTGTATTGATTATCGACAGTTGAATAAGGTGACAATAAAGAATAGATATCCATTGCCCCGCATTGATGACTTGTTTGATCAGTTAAGGGTGCAAATTGTTCTCCAAAATTGACCTGAGATCAGGTTATTATCAGCTGAAAGTACAAGAGCAAAGTATTCCTAAAACTGCCTTCAGAACCCGCTATGGCCATTATGAGTTCCTAGTTATGCCATTTGGGTTAACTAATGCTCCGGCTGCTTTTATGGATCTGATGAACACTATCTTCAGACCATACCTCGACCAGTTTGTTGTGGTATTCATTGATGATATATTGGTCTATTCGAGGAATGCAGAAGAGCATGATAGACATCTGCGGATTGTACTGCAGACTTTGAGGGAGAAACAGCTATATGCCAAATTGTCGAAGTGTGAATTTTGGCTGAAGGAGATATCCTTTTTGGGGCATGTAGTATCTGAAGAGGGCATTAAGGTAGATCCAAGTAAGATGAAGCTGTCCTTAATTGGAGGCCACCCAGAAATGTCACAGAGATTCGTAGTTTTCTGGGTTTAGCTGGATACTACCGTAGATTTGTGAAGGGATTCTCCATGTTGGCATCTCCATTGACCAAGCTGCTTAGAAAAGATGTAAAATTTCAGTGGACAGATAAATGCCAGCAGAGTTTTGATGAATTGAAGAGATGTTTGACTGAAGCTCCAGTCCTAACTTTACCCACACTGGGTAAAGAATATACAGTTTACAGCGATGCTTCTCACAACGGGTTAGGTTGTGTGTTGATGCAAGATCGAAATGTCATTGCCTATGCATCACGCCAACTAAAACCGCATGAGAGGAATTATCCGACACATGATTTGGAGCTTGCAGCCATTGTGTTTGCTCTTAAGATCTGGAGACACTATTTGTATGGGGAAAAGTGTTACATCTACACAGATCATAAGAGTTTAAAGTATTTGGGCACCCAAAAAGAGCTGAATTTGAGACAGAGGAGATGGTTAGAGTTGATAAAAGACTATGATTGTCTGATAGACTATCAGCCAGGGAAAGCTAATGTTGTGGCTGACGCCTTAAGTCGCAAGACTATGGCAAGTCTACGAGTTACTCCTTTGTCTTTGGTACATGAGTTGAGATCATTACATGCCAGTTTAGAGATTAATGATGAGGCGGACAACGCTGTTGCATGGCATGTACAGCGGTGTTGATTGATCATATTAGAATGGTCGCTCGTAATGATCGAAGTATCGGTTGATGGAAGAAGTCCGACAGGCAAGAAACCGTAATTCTCAATCGGAGATGATGGTTTCTCGTTACACTGAGCGAGAATATGTGTTCCTAATGATGTTGATTTGAGAGATCATTTTGAAGGAAGCACATGAGTCTCCTTTGCCATGCACCACGGTGGCACAAAAATGTATAGAGGGCTAAAGGAGCATTCTTGGTGGATGGCTATGAAAAGAGATGTGGCGAGTTTGTATCCAAATGCCTAACTTGTCGCCAAGTAAAGCGAACATCAAGTACCATTGGGTTGTTACATCCACTACCGATGCAGAATGGAAATGGGAAAGAATAACGATAGATTTTGTGATGGGACTTCCGAGGACACGGAAGAGTCATGATGCGATTTGGGTCATTGTTGTGACCGACTAATCTGCTCATTTTCGCCGATTCGGATGGACTACGATTTAGAAAGATTGGCCAAGTTATACATCGATGAGATTGTGAGATTGCATGGAGTGCCGGTATCCATCGTGTCGATGCAGATCCTAGGTTCACTTCTAGATTAGGGTAGTCTTGAGAGAGCCCTAGGAACTAGATTGAACTTCAAGATCGCATTCCACCACGCAGACGGATGGCCACCGAGAGGGTAATTCGGATCTTGGAGGACATGCTACGGGCTTGTGTGATTGAGTTTGAGGGTAGTTGGGATACACACTTGCCTTTGATTGAGTTTGCTTACAACAACAGCTACCAATCAAGCATTGGAATGCCTCCATATGAAGCTTTGTATGGCAGGAAATGTAGAACCCCGTTGTGTTGGGATGACGTGGGTGAAAGAAAGATGATTGGACCCGAAATTGTTCAACAGACTGAAGAGAAAATCCGGGTGATCAGAGATCGACTTAAAGCTGCATCAGATCGTCAGAAGTCCTACATTGATATGAAGAGAAGGGATATTGAGTATGCAGTGGGTGAGAAAGTTTTCCTCTAGGTTTCTCCTTGGAAGAGGATTATGAGATTCGGCCGAAAGGGGAAACTAAGTCCTCGTTTTATCGGGCCATATGAGGTTCTAGAAAGAGTGGGTCCTTTGGCATATCGGTTGGCACTACCTCCAGAGTTAGAGAAGATACATAATGTCTTCCATGTGTCCATGTTGAGGAGGTACCGATCAGACCCATCTCATGTACTACCAGTAGAAGAAATAGAAGTGAATCCAGACCTCACATATGAAGAAGAACCCATAAAGATTCTGGCTTATGAGGTGAAGCAGCTACGGAATAAGCAGATACCGTTGGTAAAAGTGCTGTGGAACCATCATTCGGGCCAAGAAGCTACTTGGGAACGAGAGGAGGACATGAGGAGACAACACCCACAGTTGTTCAGAGATTGATACCAGGTAAAAATTTCGAGACGAAATTTATTTAAGGGGGGGAGAATTGTAACACCCCCGTTGCATAGCCTGGTAGATTTCACTGTTCCGGTGACCGGTGTCGGTCCGGACAATTAATGGGATTAGGGCCACACTTAAGACAACATGAGAAGCCATAAACACAAATAATTAGTAATGTTTAATTAGTTAACTATAAATAAGAAAAATAGAACATAAGAGGTTAAACGAGCCGAGAGTCACAGTGATGAGTGACCTCCTCGGGAACGACTGCGAAGTCGTTTTAAACTCAAATTTTGAACCGTAAAAAGTGACGCTGCGGTCCTTAGGACCCTTATGGACACAGTGGAAAAGAGAAAATCACAAAAAAGAACTGTTAAGTCAGTCAAATAATTAGGTCAGGGAGCCGGAAGAAATATTGGATTATTTGTAAACTGGGATGAACCGGCGAGGGGCAATTTGGTCAATTGACCCCGAGAGCTGACTCCTGACCTAACTGTCAAATAAAATCGGAGAAAAGAAAATTTCGGAATTGAGAATTAAATTAAAGAACTAATAGAAAAATAAATTAAAAAAAAAAAGAAAGAAGATGGAAAAGTCAAAGTGATGACATCATGCATGATGTCATAAAGGCTTAATTGATTTATTTTATTAATTTGGGAATTTTGGTCTTCCTAAGACATAAAAGAAAAGAAAAAAAAAATATAATAAAGTCATCTTCTTCATCAAAAACGTGACTCTCTCTCCCTCACCCTCTCCCTCACCCAAAACCTCCATTAAAGCTCATTTTGAGCTTGATCAAATCCCTAATTTCACCATAGAAAAATTAGCCACCATAGTTAAAGCTTATCTAGGCAACTTGAGAAGAGGATTGAGCAAGAAAGAAAGAAGGAAAATTTGAAGAAAAGGAGGAAGAAAATTCTGCTCAAGGTTGGTAATACAAGCCTTAATTTTTCTTTGTTTAATTAGTGTTTATATGGCATTAAGAGCTTGTAAATAACCTTAAAATGAAAAAAATGTGGGAAGAACAAACTGAATTTTGGGGCAGCTTGAGAGGAGTATGGTTTGCATGAATATGATGCAATTGAATGAGTTTAGAAACCTTACTTAGTTAAATGATTAACATTAAAATCATTAGAAGTAGTTAAATGCAAGAGTTAGTGAGATTAGGGTTTCAATGCTAGGGTTTATGAACCAAAATTTGGAGAAATGCATAAATGACATGTTGGACCTATTGTGAAGTGAAATAATGGTCAATTATGACCAAATAACTTGTGTGGGAATGATAGGAATGAAAACTAAATTCGGAGGTAAATGGTCATGCTGCTGGCAGCATGACCAAACCCACTTTGAAGGACCAAAACTCAAATTTTATAAGTCCAATTGATATGCCACCAATTGGAGATGAAAATAGACATAAAAGAGCACAATTTTCCTTAAGGAACCATGGCAAAAAACTGACCAAAACTTGATGAAACAATTGACCAAAGTGAATTGATTGCTGGCTGCCACTGCACCAAACTGACCAAATGAACAGTAATTGTTCATTTGGTCATAACTCGAGCTAGGTAGGTCAAATTGACCTGAAATTTTACCAGAAATTAGATATGATATAGACCTAAAACTTTCATGAAGAACACCAACTCAAATTAGGCCATTAACTCATTCAAATCATTGAGCAAAGTTAAATTTACTGTACTGAGATTCTGCAAAATTTTCATTGAGCAGTAATGTTTGGATGGCTATAACTCTCTCTAGAAAACTCGGATTTAGGCGATTCTTGAACCGATGGAAACATAAGACATAGTAAAACATTTCATATGAAGAAAGTGAGACCAAATTATGAACTTATCATGGTCAAATTATTAACCAAAGTTGGACCAAAAATCTGCCAGCACTAAAATCTCAGTATGAACAGTACATATGAACAGTAAACTTATTTTGGCCATAACTTGAGCTACAAAACTCCGATTGGGGTGATCCAAAAATGAGAATACACTTAAGATAATAAGGAACATTTTCTATGAAGGACGTTTTGTCAAATTCCAACAGTAGATCGACCAATGGAACAGTACAACTTCGGAGAACCAAAACCGAAAATTGGCAATTTTGCCAAAATGACCTAAGCTTTAAACAAATGACCAAAACCAACAAGTTTGGTGACCAAAATGTGGTATGTGGGTGAAGTTGGAGTTCCCATACCCATTAAGCCTTAGAAAGTCAATAATTTGACTTGAATAGTGTAGTGAACAGTAACCCGAAACACAAAATTTCGAGAACGTCGAATTTAACACGTTAGAGCTAGGTAAATGTGAAGTTAAGTTTATTTTGGATTTATTTTAAGTTTTAGTACTGAAACATTAGAAAATTTCGTGTTTCAGTGGAAAAGAATACCGGGACAGAACCCGAGGAGTCGAGTCAAGGCCAACAGGCGACTCGTTTGAGGTTTGTGCACAACATATACTTCTATAATCATCTTTTGCATATCGTTTTGAATAATGTGAAATATTGGATTATGGCATTCTTATGATGTTTGATCTAAATTGTTGAAATTTATTATGTATATTTGAAATGAAAATGTTTAGCAAATTGTTACGATAAGTTTTGAAACCACAGTATCATGACCATATATTTGAACACCTCACTAGCACGACTAGTGGGGGTAATTTGTTTTGAATTTTGATTCCTTCTCTGGAGAAGTGTTGAGGTGTGCCAGTAGAAGAGGATGTGAATGGATATCCATATATTTGAGCTAGCTAGCCTTGTGATATGATTTCTCTTTAGCCTCTGGCTATTGAGATTCCATTTGTTTCGAATGGCATGATCTAACTGTGGGTTTTATGAAATGTGTTTTGATACTTTGAAATAAACTTGGTTTACATGTAAAATCTTACAATGCATGATTGTATTTAATTTTCATGTTTAGTCAAATTTTTGAATTAATGTGCTTTAAGTTTTGCATAAAGATTATTTTAGTATATTGTGCACCACTGAGTCCTAGTACTCAGCGATAGCTTTTATTGCTGTCGCAGATACAGAGACTAGAGGAGCAGCAGACTGAGCTGCTGAGGTGTGAGAAGCTACCAGCCTAAAGTTTTCGGGTATAATTTATACCCTAACTGTAAATGTCGACACCATATTTTGGCCGATCCCTAGAATCAATAAAAATTCTTCTTTGAACAACTAATCACGTTTCCGATCCCTCTTTGATAGGCGGTCACATTTCCGATCTCTCCTCACAAAGAATTGAATTAATGCTGAGTCCTCATATTCATTAAGGCCTCGCCGATCTCTCAAATCATTTACCGACCTCTCAAACCCGTTGTCGAATTTCCGGACCTGTCAAGTATATTCCTGATCTCCGTTGATAAATAAAATGAACTGGCACTAGATCTTTTCCTACCAGTTTTATTGCCGACCTCCTTTTCGGAAGATTAAGAGCTAAAGTTTTGGTTCGGTTTAACGAGGGTTCCGATCTTAAGTGTTCAAGTTAAATTTTCAATTTTAATCAAGTCCCGTTTAGCATTTCTCCCCCACCGATCTCATGCTTATTGTGCTTTCCGATCTTTTATACTTAGATTAATAATGGCATTTAGTTCATGTTTCGCTATGCTCATACAATCAAATACTTAGGCAATTCAAAGATTTTCCAATCACATCCATTCATTGAACAAAAGAGATATTCCATTTCATTTCATAATTTGTACAAGTTATTCTGTAACACCCCTAAGTTCGGTAGTGCGTTCTGCTGCTCCAGTGACCAGTGTTGTCCGGACAGCTAGGATGCCTAGAACTACACTTCAATATGAGTGGGGAGACATAAAATAATGAAATACAAGAAAAGAAAATACAAGAAAAACAAAGGAAAAATAATAGCAAAGAAATGTAGCCAAGTTAAGCGAGCCGGGAATCCTAGCGATGGTGATCAGACCAGGAAGTCACGGCGTGGACCGTTGGTACTGGACTGGGAACCCTGGAAAACATTTTTAGGAATTAAATAGACCCTTATTGAAGAATAAATATCATTAGAAAGATCAAAGAAAAATTAAATAATTAGTACAAAGAAAAGTGAGAAATCGAAAAACAGACAAAACCCGGTGTTACCGAAAAATCGGGAATGCAACCCGAACAGGGGCATTATGGTTAATTGACATCCCGAAGTGTCTTTTGACCTAAATGTCCACTAAAAATAAATAATATTACACTTGGAAAATAAAATGAAAAATTAGTTTAGTGGTACCTAAAGTAAATAGCTAAAATCATGGGTTAATGTGGGATAAATGAACAATTAACATATAATATGATTTAAATGGTGTGAGTGGGGCACTATGGGATTAATATATACTAAGTGGGGCAGGTGTAAGTCCACTATACCCATCAGATAGTTCATCTTCTCCATTTCCATTAAACATGCCGAATTGAAGGTGAGAGAAAACAACCATGGCCATTTCACTCAAGCTCTCTTAACTCCCTCCATTTCAACTCCAATCACTTAAGTGGCTTCATGAAAGTTTGTCTACTCATCACAAGGAAGAGTTTGATACCAAATTTGAGAAGTTTAAGCAAGGTTTAACAAGCTCCAACCATAAGGTAAGTTAGCATTTTTGAAGATTTCTTTGATAAACTTTGTATACATGTTATGGGTGTTGGTTTTGTGAAGGAAATTTTTAAGTTTGAAGAGTATTGAGATATCTATTTTTGGGCAGCCATGTAATCATGTATTGATGAAGTATTTGTACATATAATTGATGAGAATTATGTTGGTTGTGATGATTTAATAACCTAGTGAATTACTTCATATTTATATGGTGATTTTTGGCACTTGGATGGGAATTGATGAATTGTAGGACAATTTGGTGTTGAAGATTTTCGGCAGCTTGGGGACACTTGAATAAATGTATGTATTCATGGAAGTGTTGGCAGAATATTGACATAGAAGGATTGATGGATATGTATATGAACTTGTTGTGTAAAGAGTATGTAAAAACTAGTAATGTTATGTGTATGTGTAATTGTGTTTGGACTTTGGGAATTAGAGTTATATTTGGTGTATTGAAGATAATTGTAATATGCCCAAAGTGATGTTAATGTAAAGTAATATATAGTTTTGGTAATGTACCAAAACAGATTTGGTAGGGAAGTAAACATATTGCAAGGTAAATGTGTGTAATTGATGTGTGTTAAGCAAAGTAACCAAGGGCAGTGTACATTTTAGCCAATAAGTTTAAATGTGTAACCTCAATTGGTATGAGACCAATTGGAGGTGGAACTAGGCACAAAATGTGCCAACTTTCATTGAGAAAACATACCAAAATTCTGCTTGCAAGGTGACCTAAGAAAATGACCAATTCGGATTAGGTGCAATTAGGACCTGAAAAATGACCAATTGGGCAGCAGTGAGTGTTTAGGCCATAACTCACTCAAAACATGTCCAATTGACCTGAAATTTTAACCATGAATAGTTAAGACCCATACCTACAAGTCTTATGAAGACACCAAAACCCAGAAATGACCAGAAGCAAGTCAAAAAGCTTGCACAAGTTCGGGTCCAAAAACTGGCCGAACCAGAATTGACCAATTTGACCTAAAATTGACCTAAAATGGTACCACTTGACCAGCAATAGTGTAATGACCATAACTTGGTCTACTTAACTCGGATTGACCTGAAATTTTGCACCGCGTGCAATAAGACCTAGATCTACAAGTTTGTAGTTTCGACCGAGACCCGAAAACCGAGGGAACTAGATCGTCCGGTTAGGTCAAACCAGTGTTCCGGAATCCAGCAATTTGCATTAAAATGCACTAAACAAGGAAATGACTTTGGTAAAACGTACCAAATCTAAAACCCTATCGAATGTGACATATTAATGACACTAAAACCTAATTTACCTAAAACGCAATGAGGGTCGGTATATTAGGTGATTAAGTGAATAATTGAGTTGATGCATTATTTACCAAACACCATCGATAGAGACGATTTAATTTAGTCTTGAAACACTTCAAATTGTGTTTCTCGTTAACAAGGACTCAAAGAAAAGGGAAGGAAACATCGAGTCGGATCGTGGAGACAGTCATCAGAGGTTTGTGCACAACTAGTTTTTAACTGATTTTGTTTTGAATATTTCATATGATTAAATGACATATTTTTCTTATGTATTATGTTTAACAAGCATTGGATTTAATTCAATGATTATTGAAAATTGTTATAGTATGTATGAATTCAGCTTTGTGAAATGGTATTTCCACAAGTATTAAGCATTTTTATGGATTGAACAAATTATGTTTTGGAAAATTGTGATAGAACATGTTTTGATTTGTGATGGTAATTTTCATGGAAAAATGCAAATTTATGATTTGAATTGTGATGAGCATAAAAATTATTGGATATTAGAATTGACTTTGAATCGAATTATATTGTGATTTATGCTCACTAAATGGATTGTAATATTGTTTTATATCTCACTATAGATGCTTGACTAGGTTATTACCCGTCTCTCTCATTTGTTGAGAAGACAATGGAGTTAGTTGTGTTTTGATTACCATGGTACGTGCACAGGCTTAGATTTTCCTCTGATTTGAGGTTAGATCTAATTTTATTTTATCGTTATGGCCCTTGCGGAAGATTCATTACTGTGATGGTGCTGCACGATGATTCGACCTCCCCGACCATAGGGAGTTAGAATATGATTCGACCTCCCCGACCATAGGGAGTTAGAATCACATCGAAGATGGCCCTATCATATTAGTCTTGCATAGTTAGTGAGATAAAGAATGATTTTTGAGATACAACATGGTTTTCAGATAAAGATTAATTTTTGAGATACAGAATGGCTTTTGAATGGTAAGGAATGGTGATTTCAATTATGGTTTATGTATAATTGATTTTGTTGGAATTACTTAAATGGATAGTCATGATTTGATAAATTGAATTTTGTTCTCCAAGTCATTTATACAAATAATTTACATTATTGGCAATGAATATTTTGAGTTTTGGAATTTGATCAGTATTGATTCTCAAATTATTTCTTGTAAAATTTGTCAATGTATATTGTACTATGTTTTAAATTATAGTTGTGCACCCGAGTTCACCACTCAATGATAGCTTTGCATCTTTGTCGAGTAAGAAGAGCATAGAGCAGTGATTAAGTTGCTTTGAGGATACATTCAGATCAGCTCCAGGTATATCATAGGTATACCCATGTACATAGGTTTTGATGTAAGCATGTAATAATATGTATGTAAATTATTTGAGCAGTTGTATAAAAACTCTTGTAAAACATTTTGGTATGTAATTAAATGTAAATTATTGTAAATGTAAAATTGAGATTTCATTTACTTGAATAGTTTTGTATTATAATTCTTGTATCTCAGTCTTTGAAAAATCACTGCGGATTTGAGTTGAGAAAAATGTTGTGTTGAGAAATACGTTGGAGTTGAGATTTGCAAATACATATTGAATTGCTTTTTACAGGTTTTCTGAAGAAATTTTTTATCAAAAATAAAGAGGGCACTCTGCCAAAATTTTCTGAAATTCCAAATAATTCAAATGTGTCAATTCTATCACTTGATTCAAAAGGTCTTAACACTGTAAATAGTGCTCACCACTATAAAAGAAGTAAGAAAAGTTTTGAAAATCCCTTGTAGTGTATTTAATGGGTTATCGATGAAGCGGAGTTGGTAATTCATTAGGTATACTACGGGATCATGTTATGCCTTACTGAGAGGGTAGGGTGTGACATGTTTTAGTTGTATCATAGCAATGGTTTTAAAGTAAATTTCGAACTGTGAATTTGAAATCTTTTTGTCGGTAACTACAACTGCTCAAATGTTTGATACATATAGTACATTTACATCATAAATGTGAACTAATGGAGAGGAATCTCCTTGTGTTTGTTGTACAGGATAGAAAATTCTGTGAGAAAAGATATGGAAGAGAAGAATGAGACAATAGAATAGTCTGTGATGGCAGGAGAACAAGTTGAGGCCCCAGCTCCACAAAATGTCGAAGGCCTGACTGTAACAGTTTTACCGGTACAAATTACTGCACAAATGGACCAGCAAATGGCCACTTTCTTCCAACAAATGGCTGATAATCACGGCCCAAGCCCATCTGGACCCAACCCCCACAAGGGCAGTGTGAAATAGAAAAGAGGGAGAAACCTATGGGTCAGAGTTCGAACAGTAATTTGGGGAAGAGAAAAGAATTTGAGGAACATCGAACTCAGAAATATGATAGAGGCGGATCATCAGGGCAGAGACCACTAAGATCTAGTCGTCGAACAACTAGAAGTTCCTACCCTTCCCGCCAATGTGAAACTTGTAGAAGATATCATGGAGGTATTTGTCGTAAGGCCTCTGGAGCCTGTTACAATTGTGGAAAACTTTGACACTTTGCTAAAGATTGTGCTAAACCACCTCGATCTGCTCTCCGGAGTTCACAGACCGTCAGTCAGAGTCAAGATAGAAATAGAGTTGGTACTCCTCACCACTATAACACAGTGAATCAACTCGAATATAGTAGCGCACCAGTCAGAGTGTCCACTATGCGCCAAGTAAAAGGAGCAGAAACTTCAGATGTAGCTGTTGGTAAGTTTTTAATTTTTGAAAGAAACAATTAGTTATTATTTGATCCCAGCACTACTTAGTTGTGTGTTAGTGTCAGAACTATATGTTCTGTTTCTATTCCCTTACAGGAGAATAAATTTGATGCGTTAGTGACTAGTCTTTTAGGATCAAAACTACAATAACAAGTATGATTGACACTAATTTTGGAAGAATTGTTAACTAAAAGAATTGGGATATTGTAATCAGAATCGGTTTAGGATATTAGTGGATTTGAGAAAGATAAGATGTTAGAAAACCTAGTCCATGAGGTTATAACGTAGTGACTATATAATGTTCTCGATGTTTGTATTGTAAGCTGCAGATTACAGTACCGACACTGGATTATTGTGTAGAGCTACGTGTTTCCTCGTGGTACAATAAGTAAGAATATTTGTAAGTAATCTATAAATTGATACAGTTGCACCCGAATAGGGTACTATTCGAAATAAATGTGAAAATTTTAGTCGAAATTTAAAACTTCGTAACTAGCTGTCGAAAGACTACACTTGTAAGGTAGTGGAGTCAAGAACTCGGTTACAATAATGTGAACTACCAGTACCACAGTAATTGCTATAAGCTTAGAGATATCAGTACAACGTATCATCCTCAGACAGATGGACAATTGAAATAAGTAATTCAGGTAAATTCGGAAACTCATTGAGTTCCTATAAATAATGAAATGAAATGATAAAAATAACCTGTAAAATGTGATAAGCCCTCAAGAATATATCGAGAACTTGTGTCATTGAATCCGAGAGGAGATGGGACAGATACATCCCATTAACAGAATTTGTATACATTAATAAGTGTCAAGCTAGCATACAAGTGGCACCCTATGAAACATTGTAAGGGAACAGATAACTATGGATTTTGTGATGAGATTTCTGAGGACACAGAATAGTCATGATGTAGTATAGGTTATAATTGACAGACTAACCAAGTCTGCTCACTTTTTGCCAGTCCGGATGGACTATAGCCTGGAAAGATTGGCCAGATTGTACATATATGAGATTGCAAAATTGCATGGAGTGCCAGTATCAATTGTATCTGACAGGGATCCTAGGTTCACTTCTAGATTAGGGTAGTCTTGAGAGCCCTAGGAACTAGATTGAACTTCAAAGACAAGATTCCACCCACGCATGATGGCGGTCTAAGAGGGTTATTCAGACATTGGAGGATATGCTACGGGCTTGTGTGATTGAATTTGAAGGTAGTTGGGATACACACTTGCCTTTCAATTGAGTTTGCTTATAACAATAGCTACCAATCAAGCATTGGGATGCCTCCATATGAAGCTTTGTATGGTAGAAAGTGCAGAACTCCCCTATGTTGGGATGATGTAGGTGAAAGGAAGATGATTGGGTCAGAAATTGTTCAGCAGACAGAGGAAAATATCAGATTGATTAGAGATAGACTCAAGGCTGCATCAGACCATCAGAAGTCCTATGTTGATATGAAAAGAAGAGATATTGAGTACGCAGTGGGTGATAAGGTATTCCTCAAAGTTTCTCCTTGGAAGAGGATTATGAGATTTGGCAGAAAGGGGAAACTGAGTCCTCGTTTCATCAGACCAAATGAAATTCTGGAAAGAATGGGTCCTTTGGCATATCAGTTGGCATTACCTCCAGAGCTAGCAAGGATACACAGTGTCTTCCATGTGTCTATGTTAAGGAGGTACAGATCAGACCCATCTCATGTATTATCAGTTGAAGAGATTGAGGTAAATCCAGACCTCTCATATGAGGAAGACCCCGTAGAAATTCTGGCTTATGAGGTGAAGTAGCTGAGGAATAAACAGATACACCTGGTTAAAGTGCTGTGGAACCATCATTCAGGCCAGGAAGCTACTTGGGAACGTAAAGAGGATATGAGGAGACAGCACCCACAGCTGTTCAGAGACTAATACCAGGTAAAATTTCGAGACGAATTTTTTTTAAGGGGGGGAGAATTGTAACACCCCTAAGTTCGGTAGTGCGTTCTGCTGCTCCGGTGACCAGTGTTGTCCGGACAGCTAGGATGCCTAGAACTACACTTCAATATGAGTGGGGAGACATAAAATAATGAAATACAAGAAAAGAAAATACAAGAAAAACAAAGGAAAAATAATAGCAAAGAAATGTAGCCAAGTTAAGCGAGCCGGGAATCCTAGCGATGGGTGACCGCACCGGGAAGTCACGGCGTGGACCGTTGACTGGCCCTGGACTGCGGGGAACCCTGGAAAACATTTTTGGGACTTAAATAGACCCTTATTGAAGAATAAATATCATTAGAAAGATCAAAGAAAAATTAAATAATTAGTACAAAGAAAAGTGAGAAATCGAAAAACAGACAAAACCCGGTGTTACCGAAAAATCGGGAATGCAACCCGAACAGGGGCATTATGGTTAATTGACATCCCGAAGTGTCTTTTGACCTAAATGTCCACTAAAAATAAATAATATTACACTTGGAAAATAAAATGAAAAATTAGTTTAGTGGTACCTAAATTAAATAGCTAAAATCATGGGTTAATGTGGGATAAATGAACAATTAACATATAATATGATTTAAATGGTGTGAGTGGGGCACTATGGGATTAATATATACTAAGTGGGGCAGGTGTAAGTCCACTATACCCATCAGATAGTTCATCTTCTCCATTTCCATTAAACATGCCGAATTGAAGGTGAGAGAAAACAACCATGGCCATTTCACTCAAGCTCTCTTAACTCCCTCCATTTCAACTCCAATCCCTTAAGTGGCTTCATGAAAGTTTGTCTACTCATCACAAGGAAGAGTTTGATACCAAATTTGAGAAGTTTAAGCAAGGTTTAACAAGCTCCAACCATAAGGTAAGTTAGCATTTTTGAAGATTTCTTTGATAAACTTTGTATACATGTTATGGGTGTTGGTTTTGTGAAGGAAATTTTTAAGTTTGAAGAGTATTGAGATATCTATTTTTGGGCAGCCATGTAATCATGTATTGATGAAGTATTTGTACATATAATTGATGAGAATTATGTTGGTTGTGATGATTTAATAACCTAGTGAATTACTTCATATTTATATGGTGATTTTTGGCACTTGGATGGGAATTGATGAATTGTAGGACAATTTGGTGTTGAAGATTTTCGGCAGCTTGGGGACACTTGAATAAATGTATGTATTCATGGAAGTGTTGGCAGAATATTGACATAGAAGGATTGATGGATATGTATATGAACTTGTTGTGTAAAGAGTATGTAAAAACTAGTAATGTTATGTGTATGTGTAATTGTGTTTGGACTTTGGGAATTAGAGTTATATTTGGTGTATTGAAGATAATTGTAATCTGCCCAAAGTGATGTTAATGTAAAGTAATATATAGTTTTGGTAATGTACCAAAACAGATTTGGTAGGGAAGTAAACATATTGCAAGGTAAATGTGTGTAATTGATGTGTGTTAAGCAAAGTAACCAAGGGCAGTGTACATTTTAGCCAATAAGTTTAAATGTGTAACCTCAATTGGTATGAGACCAATTGGAGGTGGAACTAGGCACAAAATGTGCCAACTTTCATTGAGAAAACATACCAAAATTCTGCTTGCAAGGTGACCTAAGAAAATGACCAATTCGGATTAGGTGCAATTAGGACCTGAAAAATGACCAATTGGGCAGCAGTGAGTGTTTAGGCCATAACTCACTCAAAACAGGTCCAATTGACCTGAAATTTTAACCATGAATAGTTAAGACCCATACCTACAAGTCTTATGAAGACACCAAAACCCAGAAATGACCAGAAGCAAGTCAAAAAGCTTGCACAAGTTCGGGTCCAAAAACTGGCCGAACCAGAATTGACCAATTTGACCTAAAATTGACCTAAAATGGTACCACTTGACCAGCAATAGTGTAATGACCATAACTTGGTCTACTTAACTCGGATTGACCTGAAATTTTGCACCGCGTGCAATAAGACCTAGATCTACAAGTTTGTAGTTTCGACCGAGACCCGAAAACCGAGGGAACTAGATCGTCCGGTTAGGTCAAACCAGTGTTCCGGAATCCAGCAATTTGCATTAAAATGCACTAAACAAGGAAATGACTTTGGTAAAACGTACCAAATCTAAAACCCTATCGAATGTGACATATTAATGACACTAAAACCTAATTTACCTAAAACGCAATGAGGGTCGGTATATTAGGTGATTAAGTGAATAATTGAGTTCAGTGCATTATTTACCAAACACCATCGATAGAGACAGTTTAATTTAGTACTGAAACACTTCAAATTGTGTTTCTCGCTAACAAGGACTCAAAGAAAAGGGAAGGAAACACTGAGTCGGATCGTGAGATCATCGAGGTTTGTGCACAACTAGTTTTTAACTGATTTTGTTTTGAATATTTCATATGATTAAATGACATATTTTTCTTATGTATTATGTTTAACAAGCATTGGATTTAATTCAATGATTATTGAAAATTGTTATAGTATGTATGAATTCAGCTTTGTGAAATGGTATTTCCACAAGTATTAAGCATTGTTATGGATTGAACAAATTATGTTTTGGAAAATTGTGATAGAACATGTTTTGATTTGTGATGGTAATTTTCATGGAAAAATGCAAATTTATGATTTGAATTGTGATGAGCATAAAAATTATTGGATATTAGAATTGACTTTGAATCGAATTATATTGTGATTTATGCTCACTAAATGGATTGTAATATTGTTTTATATCTCACTATAGATGCTTGACTAGGTTATTACCCGTCTCTCTCATTTGTTGAGAAGACAATGGAGTTAGTTGTGTTTTGATTACCATGGTACGTGCACAGGCTTAGATTTTCCTCTGATTTGAGGTTAGATCTAATTTTATTTTATCGTTATGGCCCTTGCGGAAGATTCATTACTGTGATGGTACTGTGCACGATGATTCGACCTCCCCGACCATAGGGAGTTAGAATATGATTCGACCTCCCCGACCATAGGGAGTTAGAATCACATCGAAGATGGCCCTATCATATTAGTCTTGCATAGTTAGTGAGATAAAGAATGATTTTTGAGATACAACATGGTTTTCAGATAAAGATTAATTTTTGAGATACAGAATGGCTTTTGAATGGTAAGGAATGGTGATTTCAATTATGGTTTATGTATAATTGATTTTGTTGGAATTACTTAAATGGATAGTCATGATTTGATAAATTGAATTTTGTTCTCCAAGTCATTTATACAAATAATTTACATTATTGGCAATGAATATTTTGAGTTTTGGAATTTGATCAGTATTCAGATTCTCAAATTATTTACTGTAAAATTTGTCAATGTATATTGTACTATGTTTTAAATTATAGTTGTGCACCACTGAGTTCACCACTCAGCGATAGCTTTGCATGCTGTCGCAGGTAAGAAGAGCATAGAGCAGTGATTAAGTTGCTTTGAGGATACATTCAGATCAGCTCCAGGTATATCATAGGTATACCCATGTACATAGGTTTTGATGTAAGCATGTAATAATATGTATGTAAATTATTTGAGCAGTTGTATAAAAACTCTTGTAAAACATTTTGGTATGTAATTAAATGTAAATTATTGTAAATGTAAAATTGAGATTTCATTTACTTGAATAGTTTTGTATTATAATTCTTGTATCTCAGTCTTTGAAAAATCACTGCGGATTTGAGTTGAGAAAAATGTTGTGTTGAGAAATACGTTGGAGTTGAGATTTGCAAATACATATTGAAGTGCTTTTTACAGGTTTTTTGAAGAACTGTTTTATCCAAAATACAGAGGGCACTCTGCCAAAATTTTTACAGAAATTCCAAATAATTCAAATGTGTCAATTCTATCACTTCAGTTCAAAAAGGTCTTAACACCTGTAAATAGTGCTCACCACTGTAAAAGAAGTAAGAAAAGTTTTGAAAATCCCTTGTAGTGTATTTAATGGGTTATCAGTAGACGGAGTTGGTAATTCATTAGGTATACTACGGGATCATGTTATGCCTTACAGAGGGGTAGGGTGTGACATATTCGGCTGGGGGATCACCCCCAGCCTGATTTACATTCTGCTCACTCTCTCTCTCTTCCTCGCCCTCCTCCTCACTATCTTCACCATCGCCCCCGGGAGCCAGGTCGTCCATCCAAGAGAAGTCCTCTTCAGGATAGCGCTTTTGGAGTTCGGCCAAGAGATCCTTATGAGCATTCACATAGGCTCCGGCTATTCCCGACACCATCTCTTCATCCTTTTCCTTAAGCTCTTTGTCTTTCTCCGAAAGCTCCTTATCCTTCGCGTTAAGCTCCTCTACAAGTTGAGCGACCTGACAGCGGCCGTTGGCTGAAGTGCTGGACTTCTCACGAGAGCCCGTTCACTTTCGGCCAAGTCACGAGACCTTTCGGCCGGTGGTCTTCATGGTACTTCGCGTCCCTCGACTTGAGATATATAATCCGGCGGATGAGAGTTGGGATCGAGGAAGCCAATTCTGATTTTTCTTCCCGACCTCCTTACCCACGCCGAATCTTTTCCCGAATCATGGTCCGTTCACGGACACTCCACGCTTAGGCTCATGGTTCGAGTCAAGATATCATCGAGACCATTGCAGGATAGCTGTCCGGTCCTCTGAAGAAGATGGTAGACCCCAGGACTTTGGCAAAAACGGGGATCTCCCAGACACACCGGTTATTCTTCCAGCAGACGATCAGCATTTGAGCGCCACGAGAACAGGTCCTCCCAGAAGCTTGAGGAGGCCCCCCTTCTGTGCTTGGGACAACTGAGAGAGGCGGAGGCTGCTCTTCCAATCTAGGAGGAGACCTGACAGCTTCAGTGGTCGGTGGACCTGAAGGTTGAGGTGGGTCTCTTTGTATCTCCCAGTTCGTGGATGGGTGTTTGTAGACGGTCAGAACGCGTCTTCGCCTTTTTCTTCCGGGAGATCTCTCTTTCCTTCTTCCGCTTCCTAGAACCCTCACCACCCGCCTTACCTGCACAAAGAAAAGGTTAGTGAGAACGCTAAGGTCCCGAGGCGAGATATAGAAAATACCAATGCCGAGTCGAGAGCGGAAGTTCGCGAGCTTGGCGGTGATCGATTGCATGGTCCAATGGTGCGATTCGGCGATCACCGCATTTGGACAGAATATTTTAGAGTGGCGGCTCGACTTTTCACTCCATCACTATTGAGCTTTCCTCTTGACTCAAGGTAATGTGCTTGAGCGGGGCCCTGGTACCACCAGCTACGAGGAAAGTCCTCAGCGGCTCGGATCTTTACTCCTCGGAATGAAGAACCGGTTCTTCCAATTCTTAAGGGATGAGGCGGATCGGAAAACAGCCCGCAATGAGGCTTCGCTGAAAGAACCAGTGTTCGTCATCCTTTGGCGAGTTAGTGCATGCGGCTCGGCGAACACCTTAGCCGTGAGTCGATTCCCTTAGCTCGGCATAGACCTCGGAAAGCTACCAAGATCCGCCACGAGTTGGGGTGGATTTGAACAATGGATGTTCGGTGAAATTTTAGGACCGCCTTATAGAAATCGTCTAGAGGGAACCTCAAACCGGCCTTTAACTGTTCCTCATACACCATAACCATGTCATCCTCTTCAAAAGAATGATCGACACGAAGATCGCCATGGCACTTGATCAGCTCATATGAATCAGGACAAATGTTGTATTCTTGAACAAACGATTGCAGATCGGATTCACGAAGAACCGACGGAAGCTCGTCTATAGGAAGGGTCTCTCTCCTTGAAGGTGGTGCAAGCCTTGATGGTATGACCCGACCCCGACCTGGAGCAGAGACCCTAGGGGGTTTAGGTTGCACGCTGGGCCCGACTGCCTCTTCTTCGTCAGACGATGACCATGAGAACTGAATGGAAGGAGGGCTCGCCGCTCTCTGACCTTCGGCACCGCTCATTTTTAAAAGAAACAAAGAACTTAAACAAGAAAGAAGATCAAAGTCCTTACCGGAGTCTGATCGGCGTCGGTGAGACTGGAGAAAATGAGAGAACTTCGAAGTTGTGAGCAGGGGATTGAAAATGGAATGAGAGAACAACTGGCTAACCCTCCCACCCCTATTTATACTAGTCCGAGCATTTAATGCTCGCGAGGTTCTAGGCAGCGCATCGATTGGTGGGACTCGACAGCTGTTCTGACACTTTTCTCAAATATCCGAATGTTCTGAGATCGGTTTATTAGAGATCGGCATAATAAGTTAAACATTTTGAATAAAGGGTCAGCTAAGTGTCATTCAGGTAAAGAATCAGATTGGATAATCACATTAGGGATCGGAAAATAATCAATGCAAAAACAATAAGATGATAACCGACAAAATGAAGTCTTTATTTCCAAAAGATCGGATTACATCATTTGGGCGATCTCTAGGGATCGGATTACACTAACATTGGATCACATCATTTCTGTGATCTCTAGAGATCGGATTGCATTGAAAATAAAATACATCCTTTGGGCGATCTCTAGGGATCAGATTACAATAAAGGTCTAACTACATCATTTGGGAGATCTCTAGAGATCTGATTACATTGAAGAATTACATCATTTGGGCGATCTCTAGAGACCGACGAAAAATCCTATCTGAAGGGACCGATCTAAGGATCAGTTTATAACTGATCCCAAGGATACCACCAGCCGATCTAAGGATCAGTTTATAACTGATCCCAAGGATATTGCCGACCGGATGCTTCATCCGCTGTCGGAACACCCAATGTGGATCAGAATCGCTGTCGGAACACTCAATGTGATGAGAAGCCGAATGAACTCAGTTGAGCAACTCGAGATCGGTACAACCGAGGCCCGCAATACGGATCGGTCAAATCCAGTTATCTCACCATCGTCAATTAGGATCATCCAATCACCGGGATCGTAAATTTTCAGTCGGTGAGAAAGGGAATCCATCGAAAAAGATCAAAGCCTCGATTATAGCGAACTTCTACCGAGCAATAGAACAAGGTGAGTAAGATATGAAGAGAGGAAAGTCGATGAAGAAAATGTCTCCGCGATGTGGGTATATATAGGGGAAATGGGCATTTAATGTCGAGCGGAAACGGTTGACGCTCGAGAATCGAGATGCAATTAATGCTTGGACCGAATCGGCATCGATCAAGGGACAATAGAGATCGGAGATAGGAGATCGGCATGAGAGATCGAATATGAGCTAGGGGAGGGATCGGAAGACAAAAAGAATAAGACAAATACCAATAACCGACGTCAGAAACAGAGCCGAGGTAGTTAAAGCGTGGCAGACGAGATCACCACCGCACGCCTAAGAATCGCCCGCACGCCGACAGTGCCGTGGGTATGTCATGACAGTCCTGTACATCCCAATCTCCACCGTTGATCTCACTTGTAAGGATGAATCCGGAACCCTTGGATCAAAAGAGAAGACGGCAATACCAGCGTTTTTCACTCTTAGCCCTCAGATCGTTCCGGACAAGAGGACTCAAGACCGTCAGATTAAAAGAGGAAAAGGACAAATATTCTGAGAAGCGATCTCAGCCATTCGTTTTGATTCTCTTTAATTCCTGAACATCCGATCATGTACTTCAAAATCTTGACCCTCCATCTCCCTCAAAATAAATCCTGACCCTTCATGGGGAGCACCCGATTCCTATAAATACCTGCATGAAAAACTGTTCGAGGACGGAAAAAAAAAATATAGACAAGAGGCTGCTATTATCGTGGAGGAACTCTGAAACTTCATTCAGTTTGTTACTCTGCTGTTTTGTAGTGATTAAAAGACTTTTGAAACTAGTTTTCAGGAGTGTTTTCTTGGAAAAGATTTTGAATACTGGAACTCTACATTTCCAGTTTGTTCATTATCTGGTCATACTCTCATCATCTCTGCTTTTCCTCTGCTCAAGCTCAACTTCCTTCCACTGGTTCTTACAGTTACCTTTTAGCTAAAGCATCTCTCGGTTTCACGATGCACATCAACTCTCAGTGATCAATCCGCCATCTTCATCACTATTTACCACCTCACGATTATTTCAATATATTTGGCTCCTCACGGTAAGAGTTCATATTCTCGTTTTATTAAGTATTTGCATTTACTTTTCGCACCTTCTTTGTTCTCTTTACGTATGCGGTTTTCTCTAAGTTTATTCTAAGCAAAAAGATCTCAAAGAACGTTACTCTCGAATTATCTCTTTAGTGATCGGTCCATCATTTCATCAATTTTCATCATTTCTGAATACGAGCTTTTAGCTCCTAGTAGCGTGTAAGTGGTCGAGCAAAATATAGGTATCTGCAACTTAAGGGTCTCTTTAAAAGAGAAAGCTTGAATAACACGTCAGAAAATAGCCAAACTATTAGGCCGACGTGAACGGGAATTCGCAAGATACCATGAAGAGGAATAAAACCAAAATAAACTAGACAATGATCGGACATTAATAGGTATGCGTAAAATGACTACATGGAAGGTCGGTAAATCAAGTTTAGTATTACCCATTTAGTCATAGGGTATCAAGAAACCTTATCTCCAGCATTTTTGAATGCCAGAAACCTTAGTTTTAGGTTCTTGTGACATGTAGCTGAAATTGAAATTCGGGAGATCGGCAAAGCCCCTTCCAGGCTCCTGCTAATCCGAAAGAGATCGGAGGAGGGTTCTTATCCGGTCTCCCCTCAAAACTCTAATAAACGTCTAAAAGAGATCGGAGGAGAGTTCTTATCCGGTCTCCCTTCAAAATTTTAATAAACATTAAATAGAGATCGGAGGAGAGTTCTTATCCGGTCTCAACTCAAAACATTAATAAATAACCCTAAAGGAGATCGAAGGAGGGTTCTTATCCGGTCTCCCCTCAAAATTTTAATAAACGTCTAAAAGGGATCGGAGGAGAGTTCATATCCGGTCTCATCCTAAAAATAAATAACTTAAAGGGGATCGGAGGAGAGTTCTTATCCGGTCTCCCCTCAAAACTTTAATAAATAACTTAAAAGAGGTCGGAGGAGAGTTCTTATCCGATTCTCACACTCGTTCACTAAGGTTGTCTCATTTACTTGTGTATCTGGGTAATCCTAATTAGTGAAAAACCAAATATTCCTCTTACCAAAAGGATTAACATTCCCGTTCAAGCCCTTCTAACTAATTTATAAAGGACGCAAAATTAAATCTACTTACCCTTATTAAGGGACGAGGTGGGATGCCTAACACCTTCCCCACCCGTTTACGGACCCCAAACCTAGAATCTCTGTCTTGAAGTGGTTTCATTCTTTATTTATCTTCTCAAATGGTTTTCTTTAGTTACCCTCAAAACTAAGGTGGCGACTCCTCACTCTTTCCCACTTCGGTGAGTGATCGTCCGGGCGACCGCAAAATCCCATTGCGACAGCTTGGCGACTCCACTGGGGACGTATTGACCCAACCCCAGTCTAGAGGTCCAAAAGTAGGCTTAATTTTTGTCCGATCAAATTATATTTAGAGGGGCTCACTCGGCGATGTCTTATATGCTAATTATTATTGCTACTAACTATTTTGTTTTGCCTGTTCTATCTCCTACAGTGCTCTTCATTTCAAAGAAAAAGAAAAAAGAAAAATGGAAAAATAAAATCCCCCTGAATTGGGAAGAGGTAAAAGTGTCCCTTCACACACTGAACACTTACACAATGTCCTCACACACTATGGTCCTAACCCGGGCTTTCTTACCCTTTTAGGAAAGTAGGAGGGGTCATGTAGCGGTGCAGTGGGTTTTACCCGTTAGTATCCGTGAAGGCTTCGCTCAAATTGAAACTCATTCTATTTACCGTGATACCCGTGGAATTTTCCGATAATATCATGGGGTAGGATGGGGCTCTCTCACATGAGGGGCAATTTGGGAACACGTGGCTATTAGAAAATTAGATCCTGAGCTAAACCGTCACGATAGTGAAAGCCGTAGTAAATCGCCTCATAAGATAGAACTATCCAGATAGGTAGCGCTTACCGGTGTTAGGAGTCTCCTACTATAGGACAAAAGGGGCATACTTACTCTTACCCTATTCTCGCTTTAATTTCCTTTTGTTCATTTCTTTAGAGGGTAATCTTGAATCTGCTAAAACGCCTACACATTTTCCTACTTTGATAAATGTGTACGTGTCACCTCACAACAAGATGATTCAAAATTACCCTAATTTGTCTTACTAACAAATTTTCCCGCAGGCGTTACTAAACCAAGAGTCTGTATAAGGATAGGCATCATTTTTATCATGGCATCCTTGAGTCGATCAGGAGAGGCTCAAAGATGCTAAACTTTGGTCCAAATCAGCTCATTGGTGGTACCCTCGCAAAATGATGTTTCCGAGGCACACATTAGCTCAATACCTTCACCGGATCCGACAAAATAGAGGTCAAAATGAACAACCTCGAGGGTCTGTCTAATAGATGGAGGTTGCTTCCCGATCAGGTCAAGGTACAGTTTGAAGAGAAGTACGGAAGGATTGCATTGCAACCTTAATGCAAGTCAAGGTCCAAATCCCTGCATTAAAAGCCATGTTGACGGTTTGGAATCCTAAGTACGGAGTGTTCTCTTTCAATGACATTGATACGGCCCCCACTATGGAAGAATATCAGGCATTGCTGGGGATCCCATACTCATTGCAGAACCGGATCTACTTACACCTCGAGCATAGGCGCACTGAAACGGTTGGCACATATGTTGGGTTCTCCCCCAGAAGAAGTAAAGTCCAGAGAAACAGTCAAAGGGAACACGCATGGATGGCATTGGACGTACCTTGAGAAGCGGTTAGATCATCACCTCCAAGAGAAACAGTGGGATCAAGCTTCCGTGGCACTCGCCTTGGGAATCTATGGTCTGATCCTGTTCCCGGGGCCATTGGGGATCATCACTTGCAGTGCAGTGGAGGTATTTTGGACAGTAGAAAGGCAGGGGATCAATCCGATACCGGCAATTCTTGCCGAAACCTTGTTAACCCTAACTTACTGCAGACAACAGGGGAAAGGGTCCATTAAGTGTTGCTCTCAGTTATTATACCTCTGGACTATCAGTCACATGTGTCCTGTGGAGACAAAAGGATTGACTTGGTACCTTGACCAGCCTCCCATTGAGAAGATGATCCGGTTAGTGATCAGCTCGAAGAATGAAAAACAGTGGCGGGAATGGATTTTGAGTTTCAATAGCCATGATTACTGTTGGAGGAAGCTGTGGACGTCAAGCCAACCCGTCTTGATTGGTACAGGAGGTATTCAGTCGGTGTCCCTGATTGGAATAACCGGGTATACAAGTTACACTCCAAAGACCGTAATGAGGCGCTTTGGCTCAACACACCATGATCAACATTAAAGAATACCAAGGTCACTTCTACCATGAGCTCAAGGAAGAAGAAGGGTTGAAAATGGCTCGCAAGTCCTGGGAAAACATCACTCTAATGGAGAGATCACCCAAAGGCCCAAGTGCCTCGGGCGATTACCTTAAATGGAGAGCTGATAGGGACCAAGAACACTCTACCGTAGAATTCAAGGACGACAACCCTCGCCAAGACGCCCTATTAGAGGAAGCTGATAATCGCCTGGTTGACTCGCTACAAAAGGCAAATACCGAGAACTCACAGCTGCAAGAACGAATGAAACAATTGGAGGACCAACAGCAGAAACTTAAGAGAAGGGTAAGAAAGCTCAAGGAAGAGGCACGGGCCGAAATGATAGGGTTCAAGAGCAAGAGGTGCAGTGGGAAAAGAAAGAAACTCTCTCCAAGCCGAGGTCAAAGAGATGAAAGGGCGAATAGTAAGCTTCAGGAAAGGATGAAGTACCAAGAGGTACTCGTTGAAGAGTATAAACAGGAAAACAAGAAGAAGAAGCTTGAATTAAAAGAACAAGCACTCCTCATCAACGACATCTTGAAAGAGTGTGCTAAAGAAAGGAAAGAGAAAGAGAAACAAGCTGCCCTCTATCAAGGACTGAAAGAAAATGTGGACCAGTTGGAGAAAATGATAGCACAAGGAAAAAAAGAACTATTACAGAATCCGAGTATGCTCAAAGCGTTCGATCTCGCCAAACAAGAGGAAAGGTTATATGAGTATCTCGAAAATGTCATCTCATTATAAAGAACCTCCTGGAACCTAGGCCGATGTAAAGAATATCTTTGTACAAATTATTGATTAATGAAATGATTTTTGGACCATTGTTTAAGCAGATTTGTGAATGAATAATATGACTCCCGTAGGAACTCCCTCGCTAGGGTTATGTGAAAAATTGAGTGCGCTATATGAATAGGTATCATAAATGCACATTCAATCCCGTCATTCACGATCGGACTATCAAACGATGCCATGATAAAGTTGATGCGGTTATCCTTTGCGATTCCAACTGGCTCTCAAATGCCATCGTATCCTTCGTCTGACCAGACTTTTAGTTTCTTTGCAAAACTCAAATTCATTTAAATTTTTTTTTATCCTCACAGTAATCAATATTGATTCAAACAAGGCAAGTCTGACCAAGCACACGATCCAACCCAAGCGAGTGTACTTAACAAGATCTCGAACGAGGAAGATAATGGAAAATCAGGAGCAAGTACAGAACCTACAGGGGATAGTCTCCGAGTTGAAAGATCGACTTTACAAATTATGAGACTAATGAAGGAAATGTCTCAGAACAAACACGCTTGTAACCTAGCCCACCATTACCTCCTCCGCCTCCTACAACAAATGATCCTCAGCAAGCTTCAACCTCTTTTACCTTTTAGTCTCCCATTTCGGACCCGACAATCACTTTAAATCCGGTGACCATAAATAATGAACCACCTTTTTCCTATTACCCATTGTCTCAAATGCCGAGCCTCATCATTCAATCCCGATCCTCCAGTTTACTCCACCCTCGGCTCCGGTTGGAGGAGCGTATCATACGGTGGAAGGAGAACATAGGGTGAGAGAAAACGAGAAACTATATGCACTAGAAGAAAGATTGAGAGCAATAGAAGGGTTGAACATGTATGGCTCGATCGATGTGTCACACCGAGATTGGTGCGGATGTGGTGGTACCACCCAAATTCAAGGTTCGGATTCGACAAATACTGGAAACTCAGATCCCGCATCCACACGGCAACCTACATTGCCAAAATGTCCGCTTTAACAGAAGACGATAGACTTCTCATTCACTTCTTTCACGAGCCTCTCGGAGCGGCTCGAGATGGTGCATACAATTGGACAGGAGCAAGCTGCACTCCTGGAAGGACTTAGCCGATACCTTTCTAAAGCAGTACAAATTCAATTGTGATGCGGCACCCACGAGGAGGGACCTCCAGAACCTGGTACAGAAAGACCGGGAAGGTTTCAAGCAGTATGCCCAACGATGGAGGGAGAAGGCCGCAGTATATATCCTCCAAAGGACCGATAATGAACTCTGCTCCTATTCATCGAAACATTGAAGGCTCCCTACTTCAACTCGATGATCGGAAATACCTCAACGACTTCTCAGATATCATCCAAGCCGGTGAGAGAATTGAAGCTAATATGAGAATAGGAAGACTACAGGAGTTGGCTGAGAACCCTGTGAAAAAGACTGCCAATTTTGGCAAGAAAAAGGAGAGTGATGTGCATTCCATCACTCGACAAAATAATTTTCCCCAATTCCCCCAAAATAACTACCGGCCATATCCTCCCTCTCATGGCCCAACTATCGCAAACATCCCACCCCCTTTCCCTAATTATTCACAACCACGCCCACAATACGCCCCACCTGCAAATTTCCAACCAAGACCACCTCCTCCTCCAGCTCAACCACGACCACCACAAAATAACCCAAGACCTCCAAGGAATCCTGATCCACCCCTTCCCCTCCCTCTCAGTGAAATATACCGATACCTTGTCGGTATAAACCAAATCGTACCAGTCCCTTTAGACCCAATCCAGCCGCCATATCCCAGGTGGTATGATGCCACTGCCCGTTGTGAGTATCATGGAGGAGCACAAGGGCATTCAACTGACAACTGCGGGGCACTCAGAGGGAGAGTGCACGCTCTAATCCGGAACGGGTGGTTGAAGATCGAGGGAAATGGTTCCCTCCCCAATGTCACCTCAAACCCACTACCTAACCATAATGCGGGTAGTGGTGTGAATATGATTGAGTCTGAGGGAGAAGGATCAACACCGGAAGTGGACAAGTTGGTCCCTTATTTCAAAGAAATTTTTGCCATATCAGTAAGAGAAGGTCACCTTTGCCCTCAGGTAGCAGGATTTGAAGAGAGTACGGGGTGTCCTTACCATGGAGGGGCAGCTGACCATAAGCTGCAAGATTGTGAGGGGTTCAGGCAAGAAGTCCAGAATTTGTTATCTCTTAAAGTTCTGAGATGCCAGACAAAGGCGGAAGGGGAAGTGAACACCGCTAGACTCAGCCAAACTGCTTCTACCTCCAAGCCCAGAATCACTTTCTCACCCCCAGTAGCCTCACCGCCAGTAACAGTTATCCGAACTACGCCCCAGCTTCCTGTCACCAATACTCACGCAGTCCCTTGGAACTATAATTTCCAAGTTTTTACTCAGGGAGCGTCAAGCAGCGCATCCGCCCCTAGCCTTGCCTCACCTCCGACACCACCAAAACCATGTTTCGCTCCTCACGAGCATTTCAGGATGACTTATGCTGGACCTGCTAGCAACATTACTCCCCAAACCAGTTCTCGGCCCGTTATTGCAACAAAACCTTCTCCACCTGAGCAAGAAGTCGAGTTTATAACTCGGAGTGGGAGGTGTTACGGGAACGAAGAAAGAGAGAAGAAAAAAGGGAAAGTAAAAACGGGAGAGTCATCAAGAAACACGGAAGAGGAGGTTGAGAAAGCAGAGGAAGCAGAGCCTATTGAGCGCAAGGAAGATGAAGAACTGCTGCTCCAAATAATGAAGCAGAGCGAGTATGACGTGGTGGAGCAATTGAGAAAAACCCCCGCCCGAATTTCATCAAGTATCACCGATCCCGAGCTCTAAGTCCAACGACAAGCACTACAAAGAAAACTGCATAAGGCCTTTGTGAACCCCGACATTACTCCGGGGCAGTTTGAGAAAATTGTAGGACAAATCCAGGCATCCAGCTCTGTAGCCTTTTCTGAAGAGGAGGTAGACCCTGCGGGCTTAGGGCACAATAAAGCTCTACATGTAACTGTGAAGTGTAAGGGTTGTATAGTGGCCAAGGTTCTCATCGATAACGGATCGGCCCTCAATGTATTGCCTAGCGCGACCTTAGCCAAAGCTCGGGTTGACCAATCGCATATACGTCAGAGTGCAATGGTGGTAAGAGCCTTTGACGGTACCAGGAGAGAGGTACTGGGAGACATTGACTTGCCAATCCAAGTCGGGGCATGTACTTTCAACGTCACGTTTCAAGTGATGAACATTGAGCCGGCTTACACTATGTTATTAGGGAGGCCGTGGATCCACTCTGCGAACGCTGTTCCTTCAACCTTACACCAGAAGATCAAATACATTAAGGACGGCAAAATCATCACGGTAAGGGGCGAAGAGGCCATACTGGTCACCAAGCCGCAATCACTTCCTTATGTGGAAGCGGACGAGGAATCATTGGAGAGTTCTTTCCAGGCCCTTGAATTGCAAGATACTGGGAAGGAAGGGGCTATGGCTATGGTGGCCAAAGTAATGTCAAGAAACGGGTATCAAGAGGGGAAAGGCTTGGGCACTGCCTTGCAAGGAATCGTCGAGCCTATACCGGCTATTCAGAAGATAGGCCGTTGTGGTTTGGGGTATGAGGAGGATGCCCTCGTGGATGGGCGATTCTGGATGAGGAGAATGCTTCAGGATCGAGGTTTGACCAGAGACGGAAATATGAAAATAGTCCCGAGAATTACGGAGATCTTCACCAAACCGGTCATCCAACATCCGGCAAGTACAGAAGAATCACCAGATGATCCATCCATAGATGTCATCCAACTGGATTCCTTGTATGAGGCCCTAGTTTCACCCATGGCTGAGGAGCAGGAGCTTGACAACTGGACAACGGAGGATATCCCTGTACTCAATTTCGAGTAAAGTAGCTGCGGTTATCTACACTTGATCATTTTGTCCATGGTGACAAGTGTAATATCAGAAATGGACCTTTTCTTATGGCATTAATATTAATGAATTGATAGCGCATTTTAAATCCAATACTCTCTTTCCTTTTAATTCCATCCTTATAACATGTTCTATTCTTTATTCATTCAGACCATTCATCAATTAACACCTAATAATCCAATAGACTCGTAAATTCCTCTGTTAATTTTGAAATCCCCATAATCGCCATTACTTCAAGTAATCGAGGAAGAACTTACAGAAGAAAGCAATGAAAAAGATGAACCCTCCCTCGTGCCTTGTGAAGATGAAACACGCACAATAAACTTAGGCTCGGAAGAAGTAAAAAGGGAACTTAAGGTAGTGGAGAGTGAGGAATTGGGAGATATGATCGGTCTGCTTAAGGAATTT